>NC_081407.1:622108838-622228838 GCF_030272615.1 Cryptomeria japonica
TCCTAAGAGAAGAAGTGGAAGAATTAAAGGCCAGTGAGAGAATAAATAGCGGAAGTGAAGAAGAGATTGACCCCAAAGAAGAGGAAGAGGGTGAAGATGGAAACCCTCCCGAAAGACCTCAAGAAGAGGAGATGGATCTTGGAGAGATAAGACTTTTGAATTCTTTGAAGACTATGAGGGCAGAGACCTCTAATGTAAAAATGGACCTACCTATGTATGGGGGAAAGAGGGATGCCAAAGAAGTGATAGAGTGGATGGATGCTCTAAATAATTAGTTTGAGTACAAGGAGATAGCAAAGGTCAAGAAGGTCAAGTTTGCCATGACCAAGTTGAAGGGATCTACCTTGACATGGTGGAATTACATCCAAGGAGAGATAGTGAAGAACAAAAAATCAATGATAAACTCATGGGACCAAATGGTAACAAAATTGAAGGCACAATTCCTACTAGCAGATTATGAAGTTAAAGTGTTCAAAAAGTTGAAAAATTCAAAACAAAGAGACATGGATGTGGTGACCTATACTAAGAAATTCCTTAGTATGAGGTCTAGTCATGTGGAGAAGGAAAAGGAGAAGGTGGCCATGTATTTGAATGACCTAAGGTTCAATATTTAGGATGAAATGAGTCTAGTCACCCCTAAGATAGTGGAGGAATGTTTTCAAGTGGTATGTAAGGCAAAGGAGAAGTTGAAAAGGAAGCAAGAGAAACAAGGAAGGGATAGAGAAAGGAGTTTAAAAGACAGTAGAAATTTTCATGGAAGAAATCAATCACAAAGATCACAAGGTGAATCAAGTGGAAGCCAAGAACAAATTCATGAATCAAGAGGTGGTTTTAGGGGCAAGAGGCCTAATAGAAGAGGGAGATCAAATGGACCAGGAGAGGCTCTAATACCTTTTTTGGTAGGTACTATAACTGTAATCATTTTGGACACCTTGCTTTCAAGTGTTCAAAGAAGAAAACATCACATTCATATGATGGGGAGCGTATGAATCATATTGTGCAAGAGGATGTGGAGGAAAGTGTGAAATCGCCCATGATAAATGCCACTTTGGAGGTGGGAGAGAGTTTGATGATCAAAATAACATTTCTTAAGGTATCAATCACTAAGGAACCCCCACAAAGGAAGGCACTATTCAGAATCAATTGCAAGGTGCAAGATAAGGTATGTAAGGTGGTTGCGGACTCAAGATCTACTGATAATCTTGTAGCATTAGAGATGGTGGAGAAACTAAATTTGAAAAGAATTCCTCACCCTAACCCATACAAGGTTTCATGGCTCAATAAGGGCCAAGTGTTGGTGAATGAACAATCTTGGGTGGAGTTCAACATTGTTGTCTATAAGGACAAAATTTTATGTGATATCATCCTTATGGATGTGTGCCACTTACTCCTAGGAAGGCTTGGCAATTTGATAGAAAATCCAAGCATGATGGGGAGAAGAACACTTATGCGATAATGAAGGATGGAGCATATTATAACCTCACCCCTCTAGAAGAAGGTGAAAGGGAAGATCATGAGGGACCTAGTGTGATGATAGTCAAGGAGAAGGAGTTTTTGAAGATTTTAAAAGATGAGGAGACAGGGGTTTGTATTAGTGATCAGAGAAAAAGATAGTACAATTGTGTCTACAAAGAAGGAAAAAACCATTCCTAGTGGAATCCAAAATTTATTGAAAAAGTATACGGGCATTATAGTAGACGAGTTTCTTAGCTCCCTACCTCTAATAAGAGATAAATCACCATATAGACCTAATTATAGGTGCTACATTGCCTAATAAGACTGCATACAAAATGACCCCTGCCCAAAATGAAGAAATAGCCAAACAAGTTCATGAACTCTTGGAAAAAGGCCTAATTAGGGAAAGTTTATGCCCTTATGCAGTCCCTATTGTGTTGGCACCTAAGAAGGATGGTGGATGGAGGTTATGCATAGAATCAAGAGCCATAAATAGGATAACCATCAAATATAGGTTTTCTATATCGAGAATGGAAGTCCTAATGGATTGTCTAGGAGGGGCTTGCTATTTTTCAAAGATTGACTTGAAGAGTGGGTACCATCAGATTAGGATTAGAGAAGGGGAGGAATGAAAGACAACTTTCAAGACAAATGAAGGCCTTTATGAGTGGATGGTGATGCCCTTTGGACTGTCCAATTCCCCTAGCACATTCATAAGGTTAATGAACAAGGTATTGAAACCTTTCATTGGCAAATTTGTTGTTGTTTATTTGGATGATATCCTTGTGTTTAGCAGGTCCAAGGAGGAGTATCTGAAGCATCTTGACATGGTTCTATGGAGGCTACATGAAGAGCAATTGATGATCAATCTCCAAATATGCGAGTTCATGAAAGAAGAGTTGGTGTACCTTGGCTTTGTCATTGAAAAGAGAAATTTAAAAATGGATCCATCAAAGGTAGATGCCATGTACTTAGTTGGCCAACACCCAAATGAGTGGGGGATGTGAGAAGTTTCCATGGCCTTTCAAGATTCTACCAAAAGTTCATAAGAAATTTCAGTCACATTTGTGCACCTATCTTAGATACAATCAAAGGAGACAAAAGGGGTAAGTTCCTATGGACAGATGAAGCAAATGAAGGGTTTGAGTATTTGAAAAGGAGGGTATCTCAACGGCCCATCCTTACATTACCTAATTTTAATAAATTATTTACTATTGAATGTGATGCTAGTGGTCAAGAAATAGGTGCAGTCTTAAGCCAAGAAAGGAGGTCGGTTACATTTTTTAGTGAAAAATAAATGAAGCTAAGAGGAAATATTATTCCTATGACCTAGAGCTTTATGCTATGGTTCAAGCCCTCAAAAAATGGGGGCATTACTTATTTCCAAAGGAGTTTCTTGTATTTACTGATAAACACGCACTTAGTTCTTGAAGGCATATGAAATGGGTTGAGTACTTGCAAGAATACACCTTCTCAATAAAGCACAAGAAAGAAAAAGCAAACAAGGTTGTAGATGCCCTTAGCAGAAGGTCAATGATGGTATAGGATATACAACTACAAAGTGTGGGTATAGAGGCACTCAAACATATGTATCCTAAGGATGAAGACTTCAAGGATGCATTTGATATTTGTACTCAATTTTTAAATGTTTTTCACAGTGATTATGCTAATTATGTATTACAAGATTGTTTGTTATTCAAATGGGCTCAATTATGCACACCAAAATGCTCTATGAGGTAAAATTTGATTAAAAAAAAATGTATTGCGGGAGTCTTGGAGGTCATTTTGGGGCTGATAAAACATTGGAGCAGGTAAGAAGATTCTATTTTTGGCCTAGGATGCACGTGGATGTTAGGAAGTTTGTGGAAATTTGTACTATTTGTCAAAGGGCCAAGGGCTTCACCTCTAATGTAGCTTGTACCAACCCCTACCAATTCCAAATTCGCCTTGGGAGAGTTTGAGCATGGATTTTGTAGTAGGCCTATTGAGAACACAAAGAAGATATGATAGTGTTTTTGTGGTGGTGGATAGGTTTGGTAAAATGGCTCACTTTATACCTTGTAAATGCACAAATTATGCCTCTCACATTGCAAGTTTGTTCTTCAAAGAGGTAGTAAGGATACATGGTCTTCCACTGACTATTGTTTCAGATAGAGACCCTAAATTTATAGGGCACTTTTGGAGAACACTATGGAAAAAGCTTGGTACAAATTGAATTTTAGCGTTGCCTATTGTAGACACCTTAAAATGTCTCATTGATCATGTACTAATTATTCCTCTAACTAATTAAATAATTCTTCAATTATTTAATTGTTAAGTAATTTTATTCTTCTAATTTCATATTTCCTCGTCATCTTACTAATTATTCTATTTCCTATTCTATTATCATTTAATCATTTAACTATTTTCTAATGTTAATTAAATATTTATTATTTAATTAATTCTGATTAATTCCCCAATTTAAATTAATTAATTATATTTTCAATTTCTATCTCTAATCATCTAATCATTCAACCCTTTTCTAAATATAAATTAAATATAAATTATTTAATTAATTATGATTTAATCCTTTAATTTAAATAAGCTTTATTATTTAATTAAATTCCATTTCTAAAATAATTAAATAGTTTCTTTAAATTATTTAATTAACTAATTAATTCTTCTAATTCCATTTCCAAAACCCCAAATTCTCATTTCATTTAATTTCAAATTCTTCTAATTTCTTCTAAATTCAAATACATGTGCATAATTTCAAAAAGCAAACTGAAAATCAAAGTCAAGTTCTAAATATATTCAAATACTAAATTGAATTTAAAATAAATTCAATTATTTGAATAAATCTCATGCAAAGATTAAATTGAAAATCTAAGTCAAAGTGCAAGCACATGCTAAATTAATTAATTCAATCAATTAATTAATTAAATCATATATCTCTCCAATCTCTATTTTCATCTTCTAGTTAGCTTTGTCATCTTCTTAATTTTCTCCAATCATTCTTTTTCTTCCTTCGGTTAGCTTTTTCTGAATCAGTTGACTCAATTAATTTATTCAATCTATTTTGTTCCACCTCCAACTTAGTAGTTCAACTATCAATTTTCATGTGAGCTCGCCTGAGTTCCACCTCTTGATCAATCTGTTCTACCTTTCAATCAATCTTCTCCAATAATCTATAAATTGAGCATTCAATCTCCATTCTCAACAATCATGAACTTTGAATCTTTATGTCACTTGCAGGTTGCCAGCGCAATATCTGAGAGCCACCATACCACAAAGAGGAGAAGAACAATGAAAGCCATGATGCACAATAGGGAGTTTTATATTGTTTAATTTCATTATGTTTTGCATCTATTTCATTGGTTTGTGTTTGAATTGCTTAGATAGTTAAGGGATTCATCATTTTCCTTATTTCCTATTTAGCAATGATGGATTTGAGCATAGCACACCTATCATCCACAAACGGACGGGTAGATTGAGGTTGTGAATATGTCTCTTGGAAACCTCTTAAGGTGCCTAACAAAGGAACATGGGTAGCAATGGGACCTAGTTCTTCCTCAAGTCGAGTATGCCTACAATTATTCCCTAAATAGAAGAATAGGGAAGAGCCCTTTTGAAGCTGTATACGAGATGAAGCCAAGAGGAATTTTTGAACTTAGAGGCTTGATATGGGTAGAAAAGAGAAGTGTTGAAGGAGAATCTTTTGTAGACTCTATGGAAGATACCCACAAGAAAGTTAGGGAGACTCTACAACAAAGTGTGGAGAAATACAAAAAACAAGCCGACAAGAAAAGAAGAGAATTACATTTTAAATTTGGAGATCTGGTTCTTGCCCATTTGAAGAGGGAAATATTTCCCAAGGGTAAGTACACCAAACTCCTGATGAAGTAAATTGGGCCTTTTAAAGTCCTACACAAATATGGAAGCATTGTTTATGAGATAAAACTCCCTCTTGGGGTTGCTATCTCTCCCATATTTAATGTTTATGATTTGTATCCTTTTAAAAGCTCTATGGTTGTAGGTATAGGTCAGAATGAAGACATCCTTTATGAAGAATGGGTGGAAGACTTGCCACCACTTGAGCTGGTTAGACTTGAAGGTATCCTAGACACAAGGGAAAGGAAGAGAACTAGAAACATGATCTACAATGAATAATTGGTAAAATGGAAGGGTCTCCCACATGAGGATGTTGTTTGGATGACTAGGGAATATATCAAGCAACATATCACTACTGTTCAAGACCTCATCTCAGATGGGACTTGAGATTTCTCCTTTCTCGGGTGTATGGTGCAGGAGCACCTAGTCAATTTTGTGCCTCATGAATGCTTATTTGTATTGGTTCTTGTTTGTGTCTTGTGGAGGTCTTCAATAAGGTCCAATGGACCATTTGTGATTTTCTAAATTCATTTGTGTTGTCATCTAGTTCAATCAAGTAATCATGTGGCTCACTAGGTCCTATATGGACAAATGTTGTCATGGTGTGGTCACATTGTAATAACTTGCCAAATATGATGGGAAATGATGTAATAAGGCTCATTTGGTCTCTTTTAGCATGCATAGGGTGATAGTACATGGTTTTGGATCACTTTATCAAGTTTGGACAAAGTTGTCAATATCTTGTGAATAATCCTAAGCATCTATCCACCTCTAGATCACATTTCTTTATCAAGATTAATAAAAATGGGATCTCTAATATGAATAGAGCATGAACCATAATTTTTCATCTTGTAAATTTAGATTGAACTTCCTCCCTAGGGTTAGGCAAAGGTTGGACAAATGGGACCAAGTCAATATTTGGTGTCTTTGGAGATGATCAATGGTTTGAGAAGTAAGTTTATGAGCCTTAGAATGATGTCTTTGTCGAAGTTCTCTCGCACAACAATTTCTTTTTGTTTTAGTTGAGGGTTGTGAAGGTTTAGGATCAACAAACATGGGGTTATTTTCTTCTTTTAAAGGAGGAATGGGAGAAGGTCTACTAGGTTGAGAAATAGGAGATGTTGGGTGCTTTCCTTTGTAAGATGTAGGAGGTGGGACAACGACATATATAGGAGGAATAAAAGGGGTAGGAAGGATACCAGGTCCATCATGAGGAAGGATACCTACTATATATTTTATTTTCAAGAACGAAGCCTACAGTTGGTGTAGACACCTAAAATTGTCATGTCTAATTAAATAAATATCTTTATTTATTTAATTATCTTAAGCTTAATTCTTCTATTAATTAAATAAATCTTTATTTATTTAATTAATTCATTTATCCTCTTCTAGCTTTATTTCTCATTTAAATTAATACATTTATTTATTTAAATTATCCTTTTCCTAAATTAAATAAATATCGTTGTAGTCACACAAATCTGACCAGCTTAATTAAATAAATATTCGCTATTTATTTGATTAAAAATACACTAGCCATCAGTTAATTAAATTAATATTTAATTAATTCATCTCCAAACATTCTCCTATTAATTAAATAAATTATTCAATTTATTTTAATTAATTCATTAAATCAAATTCCAATCAATTAAATTAATAAAATCTATTTATTTAATTAAATCCCCCTATTCCTCTTTTAAATGAATTAAATAAAAACATTTATTTAAATCATTATCCCCCCACTTGCATTTTCTTACAAATGCAACTTGCACACATTTATTGAAATAAATTAATTTATTTTAATAAAATCCTATTTTCCCTCACCCACCAAATCCAACTTGCAAAATATAATCCCCTTCTAGATTCTTCTAACCCCTTCCTAATTAGCCTAAGCCATCCCCTAATTATTGTCACATTCCTAAGAAAAATGGAGTCACTTCTCAAAGACTCCAAAGTCTTTGAAAAGCATTTAATGCTTTGTGTGTTCAACAATTTAACCCCCAAAGTCTTCCAAAGACCACTAATGGCTCTTACATGACCATTTATGGCTCTTACATTACCATTTATGGTTATTTCAAACTTGTCTCTCCAAACATTTATTATTTCTGACCATATTCATCCATTTCACATTTGCACAAGAGTTTATCCATTGGATAAAAGCTTTATTCTTTGAATAAAGAGTTTATTCATTCAACCAACCTTGACTTTAACTCCCAAGGTCATGTCAAGCATTTAATGCTTATTCCCTCCCCTCTCAACCTATCTCACATTGACACTTGTCATCTTGGGATTGGGTTGAAAGTCCTCACATGGATTGAATACCATTCAATCCTGACCCTTGTTGAGATTGCTCAATCTCAACCATCCATTGCTCCATTTTTCCTATAAATAGAGCCCATTTCTTCATAATCCAGATCCTGAAAACTTAATGCATTTAACCTATAGGCATTTTAGAGAGCATTTAGCATAGCAAACTCTTATATTGTCATTTTGGTTAAAATAAATCATTTTTAGTATCAAATAGCTTAATATTAGCTTTTCATTTTACATTTGGAGCAAAATACTACAATCTCAATCCTCCATAAGCATCCATAGTGCAAAAAGCTGCTGAGAGGTACACTATTTTGGAACTTGGAGAGGAGAGGAATAAGGGAGAAGGAGCTAAGAACATGTTAGGAGGTATTTGGAGATACCTCATCATATTTGCTTCTTTAGTTAAATATGCTTTCATGATTTTAGTGTCTCTCTTGATATGCCTGTTTAGATTAGTTTTTGATTGACTAACACTAACGGTTTCTTGTGTGTGTGTTATTCATCTCAGACTAACCTTGTCCATTTAGCAGGGCATCATTTGGTGAACCCGACGTGAATCGAAACACCAAAATTATCATCTTTTTTTTTTTTAACTAACATGTCTGAATGTTGAAAGTGTCACACAGGTTGTGCTTTGGCACTATTGAACATGTTCTAGCGCTACCGATACTTATGGTTTTAGCGCTATTGTTCTTACAATAGCGCTATTGTCTCAAGTTCAGCACTTTTGGAACTGTTTTGGTGCTTTTGACGTTGTTTTGGTGCTATTGACCCTCTTTCAGCGCTTTTGCCTTTCTGTCTTTCCCCTTCTTTCAACGCATTAGTGTTAAATAGCACCTCTGTTCAAACGCAGACTAACGCTATTGTAACAAAATGTCGTAAAAATCACCTTGTAACCGAAAAAGTGGAAATTTTAGGCTTGTGGAAGCCCCCCTTGGACATAGATTTTACTAACAATTTGTTGTTTGTGCAGGTCAAAACTCACCATTAAAAATCACAAATTTTCCTTTGGTGCATTAAAACTTGAACAAAAACAAATTTTCATTGCTTTCTAGTTAGGGTCACTTGTCTTTGGTGTTTTAAAACTGAACAAAAACAAACATTTGCTTCCATTGCAAGTTAGGAAACAAACTTCGTTTTGGTGCTTAAAATCAACAAAACAAAATTTATTTTCTTGCATCAACTTAAAGAAATTTACAATCAACACTTTGTTTTGGGCAATCTAAAAAGAACAAGCCATTTTTTTTCTTCAAGCTCAAAAACAGTTTTACTTCAAGAAAAACGTGTTTTCATTAAGTTGACCAGGACTTCCAATTTCTAGAATACAAAACACATTGCCTTTGAAAGTTAAAAGGAACACCATGGTTGTTGGAGCAACATCTCCAAATAGTTAGATCACTTTGCAAATGGTGGAGTAAAAAGAATAAGTGTCTTTCGTGCTTGGCACACTTGTGCAAAAAGTCAGTCGAGTGGTCCTACCTCTAACACACACTATCCTCTCCCTTGGCTTTCGTGGTCCTAGGTGCAAGAGAAAAGTGTTAGTAACACTCAAATTTTATCTTTTTAAGAGAGGCCTGCCAAGGGATCGATACTCTTGGGAATGACCTTGAGCGGTAAATCCTTTGAGCTGCTATAGAAATTAGGTGAGAGCGAAAGCTGTAGCCTTGGGTATAGCTATTCCTACAGTGTAACTGGCCGAAAGGACAAATGGGCCCCACCACCAGTTACAAGGCTCTTAAGTGAGTCACTGTAGAATGAACTTATGTCCAAAAACATCAAACATGACTAAACACCTTTAAGTAGTATCCCACCCATTCTATTGATTGAGGATATTTGTGATATAATTTAGTGCAAGAGCATAGATGGTTTTGCTCCCAAGATACTCACCATACAGATTTCCTTGAGTAGAAACATAGCTTTTTGAAAAGTCACTTGTGACTTGATAAAAGTAGTGACTCCCCCATCATAGGGATCATCTATTTGTTATGCTCGTGCAAAACTTAGTATATCACATCCTTACCTGCCACGACAGAATTCATAAGGTATGTAGTACCAAAGTCAAAGAAATATCAAGATGTGGGCTAAATTTATCACAACTAGCCATTTGACCTTAGGGATAAAAAGTGTTTGAAGTGTGTTCGTTTTAAAGACCAAGTGCAAATTGAGCCGATTTCAGGCTTTGGAAATACACCTTAAAATACATCTAAAGGAAGGGTCATATAAAAGTCCAAGGATTGGGTTAATCTAGATCCATACTCATTTGTGCCTTTGGGGCAACATTGTTGTGTTTGTGTGCTTGCTTTGTTTTCTTGTCAAAGAAAAATTAGAAAATCACTTTCCAAAAACAAAGTATTCATCCAACCAAACATCTTTCAAAACAACCAAAAACATCAAAAACAAAGTGCAAACAACAAAGAGTCAAATTTTATGACCATTCTTCACATCTTGCGAAAGAAGAAGAGTCATCAGAATATCAACTTGAAAAGAAGACCATTAAGCTCAAAGGCTTTGATCAAAAGGGGGAAATTATTCTATATAAATAGACCAATCTTTGTCTCCCATAGGGTTTTTTTGTGTCACATGCGCCTCTACCTTCAAGGCAAAACAAACGAATTTCATTCAGAATCATTGAACCGCAGAGCTTTTATGCAATATAGAGCTCTGAGTTATCACAAAAACCAAGGAGGTAAGATTAATCCCAATTTTTTCCCAAACATCTATATCACATACAACATAGCTCGAGAAATACTACCAACACCCAAAAGGGAAGAGGTAGAGTTTGTCCCATTTGTAACACAAAGTTTTTATTGAAGTTGAAAACATTTCATCCATCATCTCACTCATACATCATCACTTCATTATCAATCCATCCCAACTCTCAAAACATTAAGAGGTTCTTGTCCCAAGTTCTGTTTTAGATATTGCTTGAAATCAAACACATCACATCACTTTTTTAGATTGTTTCTACATCTAGGATAAGCTCATCCTAAGAGACACATCTACACAAGTTAAAACTAGTTCATGAGTGAATCCTCTCATTACTAGGTAGTTCAAATCTGTAACACATCTCAGATTTCTCTACACCTTATCACATCAAATCTTATCAAACAAGCAAGCAATTCAAAGAAGGAATTTCGGTTACATCCACCTTAAAAGTGCTAGAGATCCACATGCAACACAATTCACCAACCATCAATCTCTCATTTCATCAAAAACTCATCATCATTTTCACACAACTTCAACAAAAGCTTATAAACAAAATGACCCAAACCCAATCACAATCAAGGCAACGAGAAATAGAAATGGAAGAAGAAGAAGAGGAAAATCTCAACGAATTTCAAGAAGCACTTGGAGGAAATGCAAATGATGAAAACCCAAGTACTCCTACTCTTGCAACAATAGAAAGGGCTTAGCATAACCCTCTCTTTAATAGACCGTTTGACGAAATACTCAGGAGCAATGTGGATGCTCACTTCTTAAAACTTGCTCAAGAAGGAGCAAAACTCCCCTCTGACTTTGATCTTGCCCAATTAAGACAAGTATCAGAAAGAAAAAGTCACCATGAAGAGGAATGAGGTAGAGATCCCATCAGATATAACATTCCTCGAGGTAACCCACCACCTCCTCCTCCAACTGAAATGGAGATGTTGCGGCAACAAGTCGAGAATCTCGCCCAACAACTTCATAGTGGTGTCAAGACTAACCAATTCTCACTCAATGACATCTGTCCCTATCCTTTTGATAGGAATCTTTATATGCCACCCTTTCCACGAGGATTCGAAACACCCAAATTTGAAAAATATAGAGGAAAGGGAGATCCCCATGATCATGTCAGAGAATTTCATTCTGCTTGTCTTGAAGTGGCATATGAAGATACATACCTAATGCGCATTTTTCCCCAAAGCTTGGGAGGAACAACCACATCATGGTTTTCCTAACTATTAGGTGGCATTAGAACATTTGAGGAACTTATCCAGAAATTCCTCACTCATTACTCTCATAACATTGAAGACGACATCACCATGGCTGATCTGTGCAACACTAAACAAAAACCAAGTGAACTATTCTCAGTATTCCTGCAATGATGGCATCAAATTTCTAGCAGACATTCTCTTCAGTTACCTGAACGAGAACTAGTGGAAATATTCATTTCCAACTTAAACGAAGAAATGGAATTTCACTTGGATGTCAAAGACACAGACTCTTTTAATGATATGATCACCAAGGGTTTGAAATGTGAATGGGCACTCATCAAGAAAGGACTCATCAAAATATTTAATGAACCAAAGGATGGTCCTTTCCCACGCTTCAATAGCGATAAACCAAGCTTCTGGAACAAAAAAAAGAATATTGTCAACGATGGGGTTATGGATGCCCGGACTATCCAAAACGCACAACCTGTGGTTTGGTTTGCAGGACAAAATCCTCCACCTCAGAATAACACAAATTTTCCTTCCAATCAAGGTCGCATCACCTCTCATGATGAACCAAGACCTCGTCAGCAAAAACAGAAATGCACTTACACTCCCTTGGGGGAACCCATTGAAACAGTATTGCGACAACTCATTTCTCAAAATTTGGTCACTCTGCCTAAACTATCAAACTATGAGCCTCAGGTCAAACCAGCATGGTGGAGAGATACTGAACACTGTGAATTCCATCAAGGGAGAGGACACAAGACAAGTAATTGTCACCGATTAAAAGATCTCATTCAAGATCTTATTGACCGAGGAGAAATTGAAATAGAAGGACATGACCCAAAAACCACAAATAATGATCATTTGATGTTCAAAAATCCACTTCCATCACAAGATCAAAGGGGTCCTTCCACTTCTAGGCGAGGCATTGATACCACTGATTATACACAGGTTGCGTATAATTACACTGTAAATCATCTGTATGCTGCCAGTGAACAAGTTGCCACTATAACTTTCAAAAATCCCAACTCAAATTGCAATGTTGTTACACGTCATGGCAAGGTCACCATAAAGGTAGCTCCACAAGGCGCCACCTCCATCCCAAAGCAGTACAATCTTGTGGAACAATTAGATAAAACGTCTGCGCTTATATCCATTTTAGAGCTTTTGCGCTTATCGCCATCTCATAAAACTATCTTGGATCAAGCACTCCAAGAGGCGTCAGTCCCTGCAAATCTGAATACAGACCAATTTCAAGCCATGGTTGGAAGTCTAAAGTCATCACCTTGTCTCACTTTTTCTGAAAGTGACAACTCTTCCTTCCAGCAACCTCATAACGCCTCACTCCACATCGAAGGATTTATTTATCAGCATAGGATCAAGCGAGTCTTGATAGATAATGGAGCTGGCTTGAACATTTGTACACTACAGTTGGTCACAGCATTGGGATATGTGGTAGAATCAGTGGATCCTCGTAAGAAGATCACAATCAAAGCCTATGATGATGCAGAGCGTTCATCCAAAGGAGCTATGGTACTACCAATCCGAGTGGGCCCTGTGGTAAAGCACATCATCTGTCAGGTTCTGGACCTTCCTCTGCCATACAATCTATTATTAGGAAGACCTTGGATACATGCCATGCAAGCCGTTCCATCTACCTACCATCAATGTATCAAGTTCCCACATAACGGTGTAGAGATCACAATCCTGGGTGATGCAAATCTCTTTGCATATTGCCATAATATCAGGCATCAACCAGAGATTACTGTTCCTAATAATAGAGAAGCCATTTCCTCTACATCATATATAAATCCAGCCTCTCTTGCCAGTTCAAACACCACTATACCCAAGAAAGAAAAGCTTAAGATGAAAGTAGCAGAGGAAGGTCCTGGGGAATACAACTTAAGTCAACTCTTTTGTGTGGGACAGATGCCCACTTCTCCTAGAACACATGGTAAACCACAACAGTTACTCCAGCAACCACTAATCACGCCAGCATGTGCTTTGACGCCTTTCATCCTTGGAAAGAGTCAAGAGGAAGAAACCCAAGATGAGGACCTAGCGGAATGGATCTATAAAGATCCCATCACCCCTGATATCCTGCCAGTTAAACTTCCTACGGATCAGTATGACAAAGGTCTCCTCATTATGCAACGAATGGGATATGATGGTCAGAGTGCTTTGGGATATTGCAAACAAGAACGACATGAACCTCTGCTGCCAGAATTAAAGCCCAAAGGTAATACAGGCCTAGGTTTTGAGAAAGAAATCTTTCCTAAACTCAGATTCAAAGGAAAACCCAGCAAACCATTATGTCAGCCTACTGCAAAAAGGACACCTTTCATCATTAAAGCAACCTCAAGCACCATCCTGACTGCCCCATCGCGGCTCACAACCCCAACACAACCATCTACAATACCAATCATCCCACCAATCAAACCAAAAATCCCATTCGCAATAGCCATTACATCCATAGTACCATTAGCAGCAGCAACTGTATCAGAACCCGCAACAGCATCTATGGCACCAGTAGTTCCAACAGAAGCCACTGAGGCAACACTGTCGATACTTCTTGTGCCAGATTCTTTTATCCCCATCAAACTTCCTGTAGCACCGATCACTACAAAGGTACATCAACCAATCACACCTGCAGTGTTTAACTCAAAGGACATCCCAGTATGGTATAGTAATCAGATGCTGGAAAGTGATTCAGAGACCGACTCACATGAATGGGAATTTGATTCTGTGCAACTTAATACTTTAGATGAGGAAGACACATCACCACTGCCACCACGCAAAGACATCCCTGTTTATGGAGAAGCATAGATAAAGACCACTTGGGTTCCTGAACTGGAAACATCTTCCACAGACCCTACGTCTCATCCTATGCCTGATTCTGACAGGAGAGTACCATTAACGACCTTCACCATAACGTCTTAACCCTCACTGATACATCTAATGCACTTAACCTAATTGATGAAGTAATGCCCATTATTCACCCTGAACTCATCGAATGGAACCAACCAAATCCCCCATGTCTTGACTTCTTCCAAAATGATGAGGCTATCATTGACTTTTTGGAAATAAGGGATAACCTACCAAGTGAGGATCACAAAGCCGGATTCGCCATCAAACTTAATAGCGCGACATATTTCGGGGTGGATGCCAAACCTTTTAGCTGCAAAAATATAACAATAAAACATGGATCTTCCAGTGAAAACCACATTGTGGCACTGTTTGATCCCACAAAAGTAAAAATAAAGAGCGTATCCAATGGTGAAAACCTCTCTGAGGCGCCCGAGGATGAAGGGTTTGACATTCTCCCTGCTAATGCACAACAGGAATGATCAACGATTCTCATCGAGGAAACCAAAGAATACAATGTGGGTACTCCTAAAAATCCTCATATCATACATCTGGCATCTCTTCTCACTCCAGAGGAACAGCCTAAATTTATAGAGTTCTTCTAGAAGCGTCAGATCAACTTTGCATGGTCATATGCAGACATGCCTGGGCTTGATCCTGATTTAGTCATGCATCACCTCACCATCACAGAAGGAGCCAAACCTGTCAAGCAGAAGCTTCATAAGATGCATCCTCAAATTGCAGTACTAGTCAAAATAGAACTCAAGAAACTCCTAGATGTTGGATTCATTAGACCAATTGATTATGCAGAATGGATCTCCAACATTGTGCCTGTCGGCAAACCAAAAGGGGGCATCCGCATTTGTACTGACTTCAGAGATCTAAATAAGGCTTGTCCTAAGGATGACTTCCCCCTTCCAAATATCGACATCATAGTGGATCTGACAGTGGGACATGCCATGCTTTCACTCATGGATGGCTTTTCAGGATACAATCAAATAAAGATCACACCAGAGGACCAACATAAGACAACCTTCACATGTCCATGGGGCACATATTGCTGGAATGTAATACCTTTCAGTCTAAAGAATGCAGGAGCAACCTATCAAAGAGCAATGACCACCATCTTCCATGACATGATGCATACTATGATGGAAGATTATGTTGATGACTTACTAGCAAAATCACTCACTAGAGAAGGGCATCTCCACATCTTAGATAAAATCTTTGATAGACTGGAACAATACCATGTTCGACTCAACCCAAAGAAATGTGTCTTTGGAGTGACCTCCGGGAAGCTTCTAGGATACATTGTCTCAAGCAAAGGCATTGAGGTCGACCCAGCAAAGGTAAAAGCAATCATGGACATGCCACCACCAAAGAATATCAGTCAGCTAAGGACATTACAAGGGCGGCTTCAATCCATCCGAAGATTCATTGCACAATTGGCTGATAAGTGTCACCCATTCACACACCTGCTACACAAGAACATCCGCTTTCAGTGGGATGCCAGATGCCAACAAGCATTTCAGACGCTTAAAGACTATCTCATGAATCCACCATTGCTGATGCCACCAGATCCAAGTAGACCATTGTTACTCTATATCTCAGCAACAAGTACAGCATTGGGTGTACTACTAGCACAACATAATACAGAAGGAAAAGAGTGTGTTGTTTACTACATCTTTAGCACACTAGTTGGCTATGAACTCAATTACACACCTATTGAGCGAGCTTGCCTAGCAGTAATCTTAGCAGCCACTACACTGTGACACTATCTATTAACATATAAAGTGCAACTCATTGCAAAGATTGATCCACTCAAGTATTTACTTAGCAAAGCAGCATTGACAGGCCGCTTGGCCAAATAGGTGATGATTCTAAGTGAATTTGACATCGAGTATGTGGACCGTAAGGCTATCAAAGGGCAGGTCATTGCAGATCAGTTGGCCGATGCACCTCTCATAGGTGATCATCCTCTCATTTCCAATTTTTCAGATGAAGAGATATTCATGATTACAACAACACAACCATGGAAACTATACTTTGATGGTTCATACACTAGGCATGGCTCAGGGGTAGGCATTTTGTTTATCACACCTCAAGGTGATAGTATCCCGAAGTCTTACAGGCTCACATTTCCATGCACCAACAACATAGCAGAGTATGAGGCCTTGATCACAGGACTCGGGCTAGCCGTACAATGGAAATTACAAGAACTGCAAGTATATGGCAACTCACAACTGGTCATTCGACAAGCAACAAATGAATATCAAACCAAGGATGATAAACTCATGCCATATAAGAAAATGGTGGACAATCTAAAGACATCATTTACTACTATCACTTTTGAGCAGATACCAAGAGATCAGAATCGAGCTGCTGACGCTATGGCTACCATCGCATCTCTCCTAGATCTTCCACAGAATTCAACACGCTACGAGTTCTTGGTAGAACAACTTTGGATTCCCGCTTATGATATCCCCGAGTCCGAAATGATATGTTGCCTTGTCAGTTTTGAATCCCCATGGTACGGTGAATTCTACACCTATCTCCGCGATCACACCCTTCCTCCCAACCAATCAAATAACCAACGTAAAACCTTTATTCGCCAAACTGCTCGATATACCATTATTGCCGAAACCCTATACCGACGCGGTCTTGATGGTACTCTCCTTCGATGTCTAGAACAAGATGAGATAACAAAGGCTTTGGAAGAGGTACATGAAGGAATTTGCGGGACTCACTCAAGTGGTTTGTCACTAGCCAAGAAACTCATGCGAGCTGGATATTATTGGCCATCTATGGAAAAGGATTCCTACTACTTTGTCAGAAAATGCAAGAAATGTCAAGTTCATGGTGACCTGATACATGCACCGGCCCAAGAATTGCAACCAATCACAACACCATGGCCTTTTTGTCAGTGGGGCCTTGACCTTGTGGGTAAGATTCATCCCTCTTCATCCAACGGCCATAAATTCATTATTACCGCCACTGAATATTTCAAAAAGTGGATCAAAGCTGTTCCACTTACCCAAGTCACTGGCAAGCAGATCACCTCATTCATCCTCAACTACATCATATGCCGGTATGGTGTGCCCATGTCCATCATCACAAATAACGGTCTTCCTTTCAAAAATCAGGATGTTCATGAACTTTGTGAGAAATTTCATATGCAACACCGCTTTTCCACTCCTTATTACCCACAAGGCAATGGTCAGGCCGAAGCATCAAATAAAAACATATTGAGGATCCTAAAGAAGACAGTCAATGATGTCGGTCGTGATTGGCATGTTCAACTGAATCCAGCGCTATGGGCATATCGAACTAGCATTCGAACCCCTACAGGTGCAACTCCTTATTCATTGGTCTATGGTGCAGAAGCTATCTTGCCTATTGAGGTCGAGATACCATCATTACGGGTTTCCTTACACAATCTCATCGATGATGAAGCCTACAGAGTATCCCGTCTTCAGGACTTAGAGTTACTTGATGAGAAATGACAAGTTGCATACAATCACCTCAAAGCCTATCAGCAGTGCATGAGTAGAAGCTACAATCACCGAGTTAGATCTCGTACATTTGAGGTAGGTGATCTTTTTCTCTGAGAGAATCCTCGCAACCAACCAAACAGAGAACATCAGGGCAAGTTTGAATCAAACTGGCTAGGCCCATATGTTGTCACTGCTGTATTCGGGTCCGGGGCATATCAGTTGGCTACATTAGAAGGAGAACTGCTTGCAGATCCAATCAACAACATGCACCTCAAATGGTTTTATACCTAAGCTATACAGAGCATCAGGCTCCCCTGCATACCAAAAAATACCAAAAACATTCAGAAAATGTCCTGAAGAAATACAAAAACATTCAAAAAAGCAAAGAAAAATCATGCATCCAAACGGTGAACAACCACTTTGGTGGCACCTTGGGTAAGTGTGATGGTGAAAACCTGGCAAACAGGCGCCACTCATAAAGACAATGGCTCCAGTATCTTTCAGGCTCATTGCGATCACATTCATACATACACACATCCATCCATCCAAACCATGGCTTGCTATTTGATCTGCAACAAAGAGAAAGTACTTCATGCGTCTTGCATCCCACTCTATCATAGTCATGTCTACACTTGGGGGAAATACCCTTAAAATCTAGATGATGGAAGTGGATTCTACATTACTTATGATTCATTGGCAAAAACATTCAAAAATGTCTCGCAAAATCTAAAAACATTCAAAAATGTCTCGCAAAATCCAAAAACATTCAACACTATTCCACAAAATCCAAAAAACAACGAAAAACCATCAAAAGTCAAACAAAAAAATGGCAACACATTGTACATACTCATTTGCATAGATGCAAAACAAACATTGACACAATACTCACACAATGACCATTTACCAATCAAACCACACAATCAACATCAACAATCAAACTGTCTTCAACAAGGATGCATCCTTCCTTATCAAAACAAAGACAAAAGTAACATTTTCTTTGACAAGAAAATTATGTTAAGCTATCAAATACTTGGTTGATTTATGAGTACAATCGTTCGTTTATCTGTATTGGGATCTTTCAGCATTGTTTTGTATCATTTGTGCATTATTTCCGATGAAGTACTGGGGCATGTACTAATGGTGTCTACGTGGGAAGTTCACCAAGCTACGTGATCTTATGCAAAATGCAGTCATAGATCATTACGGCTTACTGACTACAGTGTATACCTCGACCATATGAGCATGAACCATTACCAAGGATCCATATTCTTTATTCTTTATGTATATACTATTTGTTTGCAGGTACAATGCTCTTCCTTTGGTTCCTCCTACCTCATCCAAACTGGATAAAGGTTTTTATCTCTTAGTATGGTATGCACTTGTCTCAGGATATGATCAGCCTAAGATCAAGGAGGATGATCCAAGTCATGCATGAACGGAGATAATCCTTGTCTGTTCCGCAAGCAATACTCTTGTCGACTTGACCCTTATATCAAGTTGTTTGTATTAACTTGCTATATAAAATCCATGAAAGGAATACTCAGGTCATCTTGAATCATTATGTCAAGATGCTTGTATTCTCTTCCAACATTTTAAAGCTCAATGATGAAAATAGAGCACTATGGATCATCATTTCATCTCATCTATTTATATCTTACATTCCGTTGCATATCACCCATCCATTCATTCATTCATGTGTAGGCTTTTATATGCAAAAGTGACCATTAAAGCTGGTCTTGGATACAATCACAACCAAGTACACTGATACATCATCAATGCATCATGCAAAGTCTCAAAAACCTTGCATTCCTCATGGTCATATCATCATCATATTTAGGTGCATCTTGCATTAAGTCCATTCATGTCATTTTTACCTTAATATTGCATATAGTTCATCATTTTGGACATTAGTTTTCATTAATCATTTGCATCATTGCATCAATCATAACTAATTAGAGTCATTCATGGGATCAAATTGTCTTTGATTGTTTTAAATCATTTACTAGGCATTCACTTAGTGTCAATTATCCATCATCATTTGATCATCCTTTATCATTTATTATTGCATCCATTCATTAGTGCAAAGGTGCATTCATTCATCCATTTATTAAAGTATCTTATTAGGCACATTTTAGGATTCATTTCACATTGCATTCATTATCCCTTTTAATTGCATTAAGGTGCAGTTATTAAAAACCATAAGTTATAATATCATCACATTATCATTTTTACTTAACATCATATTTAAACGCATTTAGAATCATCAACCCATTTGTTTCCAAACATTGGTTCATACCATTTTATATATATCCATTATACATATACATTCATTTAAAACATTATCATATAAACATTTGTACTTTACATTTTGTTTATCCATATTACATTCATCTAAAAACATCTAGATGCATATCCATACATAAAACCATTCATTCAACCATTGCATTAACATCATCGCATAAATTATCATTGCATAAGAAACACCAAAATCCTGTTCATAAATCATCATAAACATACATCATCATCATAGCATTACATACATTAAGCATTACATCAAAAATCAAACAAATCATACACATATAAACCTGCATTCATATGTCAGTATCTCACATTATAAATCATTATAAAAACATGCATATAAGAAACATCTCATCAAATGCATACATCTACACAAATCCATCTAAGCAATAACTCATCATCCTGCATAAACATCCATATCAATCAACTGCATATCATCAAAATATGGGATCTCCTCATATACATCATCTCATATATCAGAGTACAATGAAGTCTACAAAATCGGCTACCAAGAGCCATCCAAGATACAGTCCAGTAAATAAACAATGATACAATACATATATGCATGCAAAAATGCTCTCTCAAATGCCACTCTGGCTAGATGCTGTCCCAACACCACCACCATCGCCACCTGCTCCACCACTAGTGCCTGCACCACCTGATCCATCTCTCTGTGGAGGCCTCATCGAACCCCCACTCCCTCCTGCATCCCTTGATCTCTCCCTCTGTAGAGGACCTATCACACCCCCACTGCTCTGCGCCCTCTGCGATTGCTTTGATCTGGCCTGCCACATCTGAGAATAGCTAAGAGCTCGTTGACTAACTAGTACCACCTACTCATATAAACCCCGCCAGTAGTCTATCTCTGCTTGTGCTCATCGCATCTCCCTCATCACCTCCCCTGTAGAACCCTATGCTCCTACTCTGACCTGGACTCTCTCCTGCAGCTCAGCCAATCTCTCCATTGCACTATCTCTCTCCCATAGCACCACTGCCAGCTCTGACTCTCGTGCAAATAGCTGCACATCCCTAGCTACCACCTCTGCCTCCAAATCCTCTATCCGGATTTGCAAGCATACTATCATGTGATCCCGCAGATCTCCAGAGGCTCCCTCCCCGGTGTCCATAGCCGCCTCACCTGTACCACCCTCTCCAGTAGTCCCCTCCCCTCTGTCCATTGGGATCTCCCTCTCCATCCCCCTCCCACTCAGTTGAACTCCTCCCTGCATCAAAGGTCCCTATGATATCTGTAGAGGCAGTCCACCTCTCCCTCTCCGCTGACTCCGCATCCCCAAACCACCACCTCCTCCTCCTCCACCTCCCCCACCTCCCCCTCCATCTCCTCCTCCTACCCTGCGTCCTCGACCTCCTGCTCTCCTCCACCTCCATCCCCTCTCATCCTCAAAATCTGGGATCGGCTCTGCTAGATCAGATATTCGTAAGATCGGGTGTGCTGCCCGGTACTGTGTGTACTCATCTGTAACACCTGCATCCACGACCCTCAGTCGTATGTCCCATGGTCTCGCCTGCAGTGTCCGAAACTCTGCCAGTGCCTGATCATATGGTAGCACTGGACCCCATGCATACCTCTCCCTAATAACCTGAGCATACTCTCCTGATCCACTAGGCAGTCCCTACTGCCATCCAAACTATCTCAGCACTCTCCCGGGCACCTATCTCTCCACATTGTATGAGGTCCTCCCAATGAGGAATCGAGTCATACACACATAAGGCAGTGCCTTTGTGTCATCATCCCATGGCTCACACTCCAAGTATGGCCACCATATCACTGCATCCAGATCGTCTAATGCCCACCGCCACCACTCTAACTTCCCTAGGTGGGACTGACTCATCATGCCACTATACATGAACATGTACAGTTAGTCTACTGCACGGAATATAAGACTCACTGGTCGAGTCACTGGTAGGTGCTCCCAAGCCCAAATATGTAGTAGCGTCATGCCCATTGCTAAGGAACCCCTCTCCTGATAAACTACCTCATGGAGCTCCTGGTATAGGTGCGCTAGCACGCACGGCCCCCATGCAAATCGAGTCCCCTCAGTGACCATCATCTTGATCACCTGCCCCCATCCCACGGCCAAACCATGTGATCGCCTGTCAGGACAAAGAAGTCCTCCCACGATACCTGATAACACTGCTGGAAGAAGCTCATATAACGCCGCTATCTCCTCCCAGGCAATCGAGCCATCATCAATAAACACGTCTTCATCGAAAACCCTCTGAACTACAAGGGTCCCCCATGATCTGTCGTATGTAACTAGCTCCCCCCGAATTGGAATCCGCAGGATGCGCCACACATCCTCCAGGGTCACTGTCATCTCCCCCTATGCTAGATGGAAGGTGCATGTCTTGCTATGCCACCGCTCGGCTAACACTGTGATCAAACCATGATTCATCCGAATCACGGGCATGTGCATCACCTCATATAGGCCCGTCGCTGCAATACAGTCAATCTCTGCCTCTGTCAATCGATCCCGCAACCCCTGTGTCGCAGGATGGTGCTTTCGTAACTGCAACACGCCTAGCTCCTCCTGCACATGGACATTCATCAATCACCATCAGTTGTTTTGTTTTCAAACTTTCTTAAGTTTAAACCTAGACTATCATCAGATACTTTGATCAAGTATCTTCGGGTCTCAACAGGTAAACAATCATGGCCACCTAGATTTCAACGGGCATTTATCCTACAAATGACCTAAGTCTCATCAGGCTGCTATGGTTCAAAACAACTCCCACTTCACATCGCCATCCATCCATCATTGACATCGGGAGATTTTCTTCATCCAAACTGGGGCATCTTTTTATCCTAAAGCAAAAGCGCTAGTTTCCCAACAATAGCGCTACAACTCTAACATAGCACTCAATCAGCTATCCCATAGCGCTCAAACTACAAACATGCTAAAACCACTATACAGTAGCGCTAATCAAGATCAATAGCGCTCAAACAAGACCTCAATAGTGCTTATTCCTCAATAGCACCCAAACTTGCATACAATAGCGCTACAACCAAACTAAAGCGCTCAAACAATATGGCAATAGCGCCATTGCGGCACAGTAGCGCTAATCCATGGAGCAAAAGCGCCAAAACCGTAGTTCCAACGCTCTTGCTCCGACCCGACTTGGACTCAGCTAAAAACATATCAAAAATGCATAAAAATTAAAAATTCAAATTTGCGTACCGCGGGTCCGTAGTCGTCTGGGCACTGGAATCGTCGGACTCGCTCAAATCTGTGCTCTACAATCGGTATCAGCATCTTAACTGCTACTTGCTCCTCCAAATGTCCCTATCAGAGCTCTGGTTTCACACTGGTCGCAGTCACAAATGATCCTGTTTTTATCCCTTTCACCCCATTTATACCCTTCGCCGTCACCGTAACTTCCCCCGCTCAC
Source organism: Cryptomeria japonica (assembly GCF_030272615.1). Classification (NCBI taxonomy): domain Eukaryota; kingdom Viridiplantae; phylum Streptophyta; class Pinopsida; order Cupressales; family Cupressaceae; genus Cryptomeria; species Cryptomeria japonica. The sequence continues at coordinate 622,132,459 of NC_081407.1, forward strand.
CGTCGTGGTCCCCGTGAACTTCTCGAGCCCCCCATTTCTCCATTTTTCCCCCGTTTTCTTCTATTTTTCACCCGTATGGCTAACTTCTTCTCTTCTAACACCCTGCCAATTTTCATTCTTTTTCGAGAGATCGCCCGATTTTTCAAAATTTTGCGGCCCATCTCTCGAGGAGGCATACCACCCATTAAATTTACATTTTATGGGGCATTTCTTCACACCAGTTTTTATTTCTTTGAAACGACGCGATAAACCGCACCGTCTCAAAGAGGGGCAAATGTAGTCACACAAATCTGTCCAGCTTAATTAAATAAATATTCGCTATTTATTTGATTAAAAATACACTAGCCATCAGTTAATTAAATTAATATTTAATTAATTCATCTCTAAACATTCTCCTATTAATTAAATAAATCATTCAATTTATTTTAATTAATTAATTAAATCAAATTCCAATCAATTAAATAAATAAAATCTATTATTTAATTAAATCCCCCTATTCCTCTTTTAAATAAATTAAATAAAAACATTTATTTAAATCATTATCCCCCCCACTTGCATTTTCTTACAAATGCAACTTGCACACATTTATTGAAATAAATTAATTTATTTTAATAAAATCCTATTTTCTCTCACCCACCAAATCCAACTTGCAAAATCTAATCCCCTTCTAGATTCTTCTAACCCCTTCCTAATTAGCTTAAGCCATCCCCTAATTATTGTCACATTCCTAAGCAAAATGGAGTCACTTCTCAAAGACTCCAAAGTCTTTGAAAAGCAATTAATGCTTTGTGTGTTCAACAATTTAACCCCCAAAATCTTCCAAAGACCAATAATGGCTCTTACATGACCATTTATGGCTCTTACATAACCATTTATGGTTATTTCAAACTTGTCTCCCCAAACATTTATTGTTTTTTACCATATTCATCCATTTCACATTTGCACAAGAGTTTATCCATTGGATAAAATCTTTATTCTTTGAATAAAGAGTTTATTCATTCAACCAACCTTGACTTTAATTCCCAAGGTCATGTCAAGCATTTAATGCTTATTCCCTCCCCTCTCAACCTATCTCACATTGACACTTGTCATCTTGGGATTGGGTTGAAAGTCCTCACATGGACCATTCAATCCTGACCCTTGTTGAGATTGTTCAATCTCAACCATCCATTGCTCCATTTTTCCTATAAATAGAGCCCATTTCTTCATAATCCAGATTCTGAAAACTTGTATGCATTTAACCTATAGGCATTTTAGAGAGCATTTAGCATAGCAAACTCTTATATTGTCATTTTGGTTAAAATAAATCATTTTTAGTATCAAATAGCTTAATATTAGCTTTTCATTTTACATTTGGAACAAAATACTACAATTTCAATCCTCCATAAGCATCCATAGTGCAAAAAGCTGCTGAGAGCTACACTATTTTGGAACTTGGAGAGGATAGGAACAAGGGAGAAGGAGCTAAGAGAATGTTAGGAGATATTTGGAGATGCCTCATCATATTTGCTTCTTTAGTTAAATATGCTCTCATGATTTTAGTGTCTCTCTTGATATGCCTGTTTAGATTAGTTTTTGATTGACTAACACTAACGGTTTCTTGTGTGCGTGTTATTCATCTCAGACTAACCTTGTCCATTTAGTAGGGCATCAATCATATTTATTTAATTATCCCACTTCTACTATTAATTAAATAAATCTTTATTTATTTAATTAATTCATTAACCTTTTTCTACCTATGACACATGTCATTCATCTCTTAATTCATACACTACCTACCCCTTTCATTATTTTATTATTTACTCTACCTACCCTTTAATCATAGCCGACCATTTATCTTTTACACCTCTCAATCTTATCCCTCCATTTCATATAGTGTCTTCTATATAAGAGGATACTTCCTTCATTATCAACCCTAACTACTGGATTACTCGACTACACTACGCCTTTGCACTTTTACATGTGATCCTAGTTGCAACCACATTTTCGTTCTTTGTTGAGCTCTTGTGCACATAAAATCTGAGAGCAAATATATCAAGCAAGATCAATGGAGATAGGAAGAATGGAGATTCAAACCCTATTGGATATGTGATGGTATAATATTTGTGATTTCATTTGATTTGCATTGTCTTAGGTAAGCTTCATATGTTATGGTGGATCTTTGTTGTTGTTAGGCTAGGGTTTAGTGGTTGAATTCATGTAGTCTTTCAAAATTGTTGTTATCCATTTTCACCGTATACATTTTGGCACGCCCGATGGGACTCTTGTCCCTTTTACATTTAATATCTTTTGTTGCAGATTTTGTTTTGAAGTTGCAGATCTGACATTTCCGACAACATTTTGATATTTTCATGTCTGCGCACTTTCAAATTGCGTTTTTGATTTTCTACCGCGTCTGTGACATCTAGAACCGCGTCTGCGTCTTTGACAATATTTTATTTTTTGCAGATTTTAGGAAAACACGTTTGTGTTCCATAGTCGCGTCTGTGAAGTCTTCAGGTGCGTCTGCATTAGGGAGTCATGTCTGCATTAGGGAGCCGCATTTATGTCAGATCTAGGCGCGTCTGTGTGTTCTTGCAATGTCTGTGTCTGTGACAACTGCGTTTGTGTTCGGTTGTTGCATTTTTGGTTTCTTTGATTCAGTTTTGGTCGTTTAAGTTTCAGATTTGGTTTATTTTGAGCTACCATTTTTAGATCTAGCTAACGAAATTGGTGCAGCTTATCTTGAAAGAAAAATCATTTTGTTGAAGGCCCCTATCTTCACAAAGTCTTTTAGATCTAAAATTTACCTAAATTATGTGCTTGCAGGAAGGGGTGATTATTTGAAACAATCCAAACTACTAATAGATCTTTGTTGCATGACCTTGGTGAGGGTTTTTGATCTTTATTGTGTGCCTTGTTTTCATAGACTAGCAAACACTTCAATTGGTGCACTAAAATTGAACCATTGTCTTTTGTGTCTTGAGCAATAGGCTCTTTTTGTTTAATCTATAGAGGACTTGTCTCCCCGTGTGGTCATTAGGACTACTAGTGAGGAGAGAATGACCCAAGTGGTAGCAAAAGAAAATCCATCTTCTTCCAAACCACTATAAATAACTATATTCATGGTGAAAACTATGGATAAGGTGTGTTGATTAGTTCATACCGACACTATGTCTCCCCATAAACCTGTTTGATCAAATTTATTTGATCATTTGTAGGGTGTGTATTTATAGAGCTGAAAGTGCCGCATGTATGGCCACATGAGCGGATGCCCTTACTAGCACCTTTTTGTTTTAGAAGCCAAAATCCTTCTAGTTGTTAGGGCAGGAGGTCGGACCTCTGGTAGCGACCCACACACATACGGTTCTTAGTAGAGATACAAAGTTCACCATGAGGAGTTTTCATGGGGATAGATGCTTGGCTACTCCGAGAAGTGAGTACCGAGTGTGGAGCCAGTGGGGTCAAGCATCTAAGTATCCACTCTGAATAGCGTAGCCTTTGGGGAAACTCCATGTGGGATCAACAACTATTGTCTTGGCTAGCCATAAGAATTATGCTTGACTTATTTTGAACAATCAAACATCCAAGACCAAACATCAAAACATTGTGTCTTTTGTGTTTTCAAGTGTATGCAAAACATTTTTACATCAAACAACACACTTTTCTTTGAGTCATTTTGAGTCTAAACACTTGCAAACATTGAGTCTTCATCAACACTGTGTCCTCTTGTCACGAAAAACAGTCAAACATTCAGATTTGGTCACAACAAAACAACTTCACAGATTGGAAAAATTGCACAAAGTTTGCAGAAATGCGTTTGTGTCTGACAGAACCACGTCTGTGTCATCTAAATATGTCTGTGAAGGGCAGAAATGCGTCTGTGTCTTTTGAGCAACATTGCATTTACAACATCTCATAAACGCGTTTGTGTCTGACAATATCACGTCTGTGTCATTTAAGCTCGTCTATGTCTGACAGAATAGCGTCTGTATCCTTTAAGCACGTCTGTGAAGTATATAGGAATGTCTGTGTTCAGAATTGAAAACTTTCATAATCCAGCAAACAAGAACAGTCAGTTTCAGACTTATTGAGCTTCCTAGGTTATCTCTCTGGGTTTTTCATCTAGAATTCAACCTGTCTTTTGGATCTCACAAAGTCCATCATTGCTTTACACCTTACATTACATTCACATTTGTCTAAACTTGAGTCAAAAGGTCACTTGCTTGTCCTCATCTTACTTTGTCAACACACTACATACAACAACATTTTGCTAAGTGGTCCCTCATCAAGGTCTATCACCTTTGGGTCTCATTTGGTCTTACTTAGAGTCAAGGTCAACTTACCTCATCAAGACAAACTATCATCTTTTTGGAAGTCACACCTACTCTACTGCATACATACTTGGTCTTACACTTTGGACATTGCAAGTAAACCTCAGATTCATTTACATTCCATCCAACTCTTGGTCTTCCATACTCTTTTCATTTTCATCTAGTCTCACACATCTTGGTCAAGACCTAGTTCATGGTTGAAACTCATTCCCAAAAATCTAAGAGAGAAGCTAAAAAGGCTCAAGAGTCCACAAACATGAGTTCCTATGAATATGACAATGATATCTTTTTCAATTCTGATCATACTACATTACTTGACATGGATGCCTATAGAAACATTCCAAATGTTGAGCACATGGACACTATAAACAACAATGATACACACAATGACAATATGGATGACATTTCAATACATTCAGTAGAAGTGGAAGACACCATTATGAATCCCCATTTCAATCGATTGGTTGAGGAAATAATGAGAAGAGATAGACAATACTTTCTACAAGTGATGGCACAAAGTGGAGCCAAGATCCCTCATGATTTTGACATGTCTCAAATAATGGAAAATCGACCTTTGCAACAACCTCACCTCAACATGGATCAAAGGAGGCCTAATAGTGGAGGCAATAGAGGACCACATATGGTGCCTGAATCACCATCATCTTTGTTTCAAAAACTAGAGGTCCCATACACACATGGTCAAGCATATGATACTCACCTTTGCAGACCATTATGGAAGTCTTATGCAGAAAAATATGCTCAATCACATACCAATGCTAAGGATCAACCACCAAAGCAATTGGATATTCAAAGGCAGGCTCAAACTTTGGACACAAGGAAACCCCACGTCAAATTTGGGGGCAACACACTAGAACAAACTCATGACATTCCTATAAAGTATGGTATACATGGACAAAGCAGATATTCCATTCCTCAACATGACTCTATACCAAGTGGTCCATATACGCAGCATCACTATAAACCTCCTCCATATGAAAATGTGTATGATCAATATCATCCATATATGCAACATGCTCCTCCTCCAATTGGTGCCTCAAGCATGGGGTATGGTCTAAGAAGTTGGTCTCCACCTAAGAACAATTTGGAATAACAAATCAAGGACTTACAAAAGAAAATGGATGATATAAATGCACCGAAGCCAACATACACAATGAGAGACATATGTCCCTATCCATTTGACAAGAGCATTCCAATGCCTCCTTTTCCTAAACATTTCATGACACCTAAGTTTGATAAGTATAGAGGAAAAGGGGATCCTAAGGCACATATAAGATAGTTTTTCACAGCTTCCATTGAGGTAGCAGCAGAAGAGACATATTTGATGAGATTATTCCCACAAAGCTTAGGTGATCAAGCTATGGAATGGTTCTCCCAACTCCCACTTGGAATTAAGTCATGGGGTGACTTAGCAGAGGCATTTATCCAACATTTCTCATACAACATAGAGACAGACATATCAGTCACTACTTTGTGCAACACCAAGCAAAAAGATGGAGAATCTTTTTCATCATTTTTACAAAGATGGAGGAATCTAGCTAGCAGATGCTCTTGTGAAATTCCACAAAAACAAATGATAGAAATGTTCACCCAGAATGTTAACAAAGACATTGGTTATGACCTAAGAAAAGCTTGTTTGTCCACCTTTAAGGACGTCATTGAAAAAGACTTAGCAACAAAGAAGGTCCTAATTGAACAAGGAGTCATTAAGATATTCAAGGAAAACAAAGATGACATTAAAGGAAAAGATAAGCCAAGAATTTGGAACAAAAACAAGAACACAGTCAATGATGGTGTTGTTGATGCCAATACAGTATGACCCAAAATCATTTTTTCTGGATCAAGCTCTACAAACAATCAAGTGAATACTCAAACAACTTCCAAATCATGAAGGAAGTACACTCCATTGGGAGAACCACTAGAATCAGTTTTCAAGAAAGTAGTGGCAAACAAAATAATAACGATTCTATATTTTCCTCCATATGAGCCAAAGGTCAAACCAAATTGGTGGAATGATGATGAGTATTGCAAATTTCACAAGAGCAAAGGACATAAAACAGGAAATTGTCATCGACTAAAAAACATCATACAAGATCTCATTGATAGAGGTGACATTGAAATTGAAGGACACTCATCCAACCAAGAACATGAAATGTTTAAGGAACCATTCCCAAAGCATGACAAGGGAAAGTCTAAAGCCACAGATGACCAAACCAACTATACCAGAACATCCTATAACTATGATTCAACTATCAATCACATTTCAATGGACAATTATGTCTCTACCATTATCATCAAGGACAAAACACCTGAGAATTCTACCCAAAGACCCAAGATTGTCCTAAAAGGCATTGGATCTTCTTTCGAACCTACCTCTGAATGTAATGTCACTACTTGTTGAGGTAAATTCACTTTGTAAGGTGCTCCAGCTAAAAACACCACTTCCTCATCAACCAAGCCTGAGTATGACCTTGTAGAACAATTAGGGAAGACACCCGCACTCATCTCCATCCTTGAGCTCTTACGCATATCCCCCGCACGTAAAGCCATTCTTGATAAAATCTTGAGAGACACTGCTATTCCTACTGATTTGAGCGTGGACCAGTTTCAAGCCATGGTGGGATACCTTTCCATTCCACACTCCCTTACATTCATAGAAGTTGATGATGCCTCTGTAAGTCAGCCACATAACGCACCTTTACGCATTGAAGCCTTCATACACAAACATCGAATAAAACGAGTCCTGATAGATGGAAGAGTAGGTCTGAACATTTTTACATTGAGCACTATTAAACAATTGGGATATTCTGATAAAGATGTGAATTCTACAAACAAAATTACCATCAAGGCATATGATGACAAAGAGCATTCATCTAAAGGCACAATCACCTTACCTCTCAAAGTTGGGCCAGTTACAAAGGATGTGGTTTGTCAAGTCCTAGACCTAGATCTCACATACAATATATTACTAGGACGTCCTTGGATTCATGAAATGAGGGCAGTCCCATCTACATACCACCAATGCATTAAGTTTCCTCACAATGGAGTTGAAATAACAGTTAATGGAGATCCTAATCTATTCATATACTGCAATAACTTGAGACCGAAAACTAAGACGATCATTCCAAGTAATAGGGAAGTTGTTGCTTCTTTTGCATACATTGATCCTGAATCATTAAAACCTTCAACCTCAAAACAAGGTGAGCTTAAAGGCAAATTCTAGGACAAGGGCATGGGTGAATACACTTTGAATCAAACCATGTACTTACAACAAGTCATGAGTTCACCAAAAGAATATGGAAAACCACATCCTAATAAGCAGGTATCTATCATTATACTCAAATAGGACCCTACTATCTTTCAAAGATGGGGTGAACTGGAAGAGGAAGAATTATACAAAATGCTTTACAAAGACCTTGAAAATGATACACAAGATCACATCAGCATACCATGTGAAAAGTATGGCAAAGGGTTCAAGATCCTACAAAAATTTGGGTATGATGGCAAAAGCCTTCTTGTCTTAAGAAAGGAAGGCATCATTGAACCTTTATAACCTGAATTGACATTCTAAAAGGAATGCTCGAAGGGACATGGTTTTGTGACTTCCAAGGTCCACACTCAAAAGATAGAAGAAGCATTACAAATCAAAGTTGCCAAAATTCAACAAGAGAATTGCTATTCCACAGACTCCAATGAATGGGAATGGGGTTTAGATAAATCTGCCAGTGACTATGAGCTCACCGAGACATTTAGAGAACCAAATGAACCCACAGAAGAAGAGGAATTTTATAGAAAATTAAAAGTTGGTCAAGAAACAACCTCGGAGGATCCCATACAGTCCTTGCCTCTAGGTCCTAGGTGTAAATCACATAGAATGAGAACACTTGTCCCAGAATGTGCTACTAGTGATGATAATTTGGATTCGTTCATGATCGAGACTGATGAGGAGAGTGCCAACGATGACCTTGATAACTACCTCGACATACCTGAATATAACTGCATCTTCACTCTTAGCCCGCTAACTTCAAAGACATCAAAGGCCTTCCCCTTGTTCACCACCAACTTATTGACTGGGACCATGAAGGACCTGCACAGTTTGACACATTCCAAAATGATGAAGCTTTTATTGACTATCTTGGCATACGAGATGATCTTCCCCTGGGGAGCATAAAGCGGGATACACTATAGAACTCAATAGTGTGGCATATTTTGGTGAGGGTGTTGGGCCTTCTAGTCATAAAAATATAAAAATAAAAACAAACCAAGGGTCTTATGTCAAAAACCACATTGTGGTGTTGTCTGACCCCAAAAAAGTAAAAAGAAAGGACGAATTTGAGGGAAAAAACCTCTCTGAGGCACTCGAAGATGGAAGGCTCGACATTCTCCCAGCATCATATGAGGAAAAGTCATCCATGTTGGTAGAGGAGACTATAAAAACAAACATTAGCACAGAAGAAGTTCCACACAACATATTCCTGGCTCAATCTTTGATAGAGTCAGAAAGGTCAAAATTCATAAGTTTCTTCACAGAACGATAAATCAACTTTGCATGGTCATACGCTGATATGCCTGGATTGGATCCGGATTTGGTAATGCATCATTTGACAGTTAAACTGGGGGCAAAACCAATGAAGTAGAAATTAAGGAAGATGCATCCACAAGTCACATTATTAGTCAAAGCGGAGCTTGAGAAATTATTGGATGTTGGATTCATACGCCCAATTGATTATCCTGAATGGATCTCCAACTTAGTGTCTGTCAGTAAACCAGATCGTAGTATCAGAATATGTACAGATTTCAGAGACATCAACAAAGCTTGTCCTAAGGATGATTTTCCATTACCAAATATTGACTTGATTGTCGATCTCACAGCAGGTCATGCGATGTTATCTTTGATGGATGGATTCTCTGGTTACAATCAAATAAAAATCGCATCTGAGGACCAGCACAAAACAACATTCACTTGTCCTTGGGGAACTTTCTGCTGGAATGTTATGCCCTTTGGGCTAAAAAATGCAGGCGCTACATATCAAAGAGCCATGACTACTATCTTTCATGATCTCATGCACGTGACTGTGGAATATTATGTTGACAATCTCTTGGGTAAATCAATAGATAGAGATACACATTTGGACATACTTTCAGTCGTCTTTGATTGGTTGGAAAAGTATAAAGTAAGATTAAACCCCAAGAAATGTGTCTTTGGAGTAACCTCTGGGAAGCTCCTAAGATTCATTGTATCAAAAAGAGGAATTGAAGCCGATCTAGCAAAAGTCAAGGCCATCCTAGAGATGCAACCACCAAGAAATATCACTCAACTTTGATCTTTGCAAGGGAGACTCTAGTCCATACGAAGATTCATAGCACAACTTGTAGATAAGTGTAATCCCTTTCAACACTTGCTACATAAAAACATCAAATTCAAATGGGATGATAATTGTCAACAAGCTTTCCAGGCACTTAAAGATTATCTTCTAAATCCACCAGTTTTGATGCCACCAATTCCGGATCAACCTCTATTACTATACATATCAGCTACTTCAATAGCATTGGGGGCACTCTTAGCACAACAAGTTGCTAAGGGCAAAGAAAAGGCAATATACTATATCAGTCACACATTGGTGGGATAGGAGCTAAACTACACATCAATTAAGCGTGCATGTCTCGCTGTGGTCTTTGCTTCGCAGAAATTATGACATTACATGCTAACTCATAAGACTAAGTTGGTTGCAAGGACTGATCCATTGAAATACCTTCTCAATAAAGCAACACTTACTGGACGACTAGCCAAATGGGTGATGCTCCTGAGTGAATTCAACATCAAGTATGTGGATAGAAAAGCAATAAAAGGACAAGCTATCGCAGATTAGTTAGCAGATACTCCCATGTTAGATGATGTTCCTCTAATTTCAAAATTTCCAGATGAATCCATTATAACAGTGTCACATGCAAAGCCTTGGCAACTATACTTTGACGGCTCATACACACAGCATGGGGCAGGAGCTGGCATCCTCTTCATAACTCCTCAAGGGGATTCTATACCAAAATCATATCGATTATCATTTCCCTGTACTAATAACATAGCAGAATATGAGGCATTAACAACTAGATTACGGATTGCAGTTCAGTGGAAGATCCAGGAACTTCGTGTTTTTGGGGACTCTTAACTTGTAATTCGTCAAGAAACTAATGACTACCAAACAAAGGATGATAAATTAATGCCTTACAAAAGAATGGTGGATGACCTGAAACAACATTTCACGAAAATAGACTTTGAGCAGATACCTAGAGAGCAGAATCAAGCTGCGGATGCCATTGGCTACAATTGCTTCACTAATTGATCTACCACCGAATGAGACCCATTATGAGTTCTTGGTGGATAACGTTTTGGTTCCCTCATATAAAATCACTCCTACTGAGATGATATGTGTTGTTGGTCTTGAGTCCCAGTTATATGGTTCCATTTTTGCATACCTTTGTGACAATACCCTTCCTCCTGACCTATCCAACAACCAACGTCACACTTTCATTCGCCAATCTTCTCGATATGTCATTTTAGCTGATATCCTATATCGTCGAGGTCTAGATGGCACTCTTCTTAGATGTTTAGAAAGCGACGAAGCTCAGATTGTGTTACGTGAAGTACATGAAGGGATATGTGGTCCACATTCTAGTGGTCCTACCTTAGCCAAGAAACTCATCAGGACTGGATATTACTGGCCCAATATGGAAAAAGATTCATATCAGTTTGTCAAGAAATGTAAGCAGTGTCAACTTCATGGAGACCTCATCCATGTGCCAGCGCAAGAACTTCAACCAATTGCGACTCCTTGGCCATTTTGTCAGTGGGGACTCAATATCATAGGCAAGATGCACCCTCCATCTTCCAATGGTCAGAATTTCATCATCACTGCCACAAAGTATTTCACAAAATGGATCGAAGTGGTGCCTCTCACACAAGTCACTGGAAAAAAAAATTGCTACATTCATTCTCAACTATATCATTTGTCGATACGGTATTCCTGTTTCCATCATCACTGATAACGGGCGTCCCTTCAAAAATTAGGATGTTCGTGAACTCTGTGACCACTTCCATATTACCCATGATTTTTCCACACCTTATTATCCCCAAGGTAACAGTCAAGCTAAGGCGTCTAATAAAACAATCCTTAAAATTTTGAAAAAGACAGTTGACGACGCTGGCCGTAATTGGCATATCCAACTTAATCCTGCACTTTGAGCTTACTGCACAAGCATCCGCACACCTACAGGAGCTACACCCTATTCACTTGTCTGTGACACTGAAGCTCTCTTGCCTATTGAGGTCGAGTTACCCTCTTTACGAGTCTCTTTGAAAAACATTATTAGTGATGAAGACTACAGGGTCTCTCACTTACAAGAACTTGAACTATTGGATGAACGAAGACAAACTGCTTTTAATCATCTCAAGGCTTATCGACAACGAATGAGTCACAGCTACAATCATAAAGTCAAGCCTCACACATTTGAGATAGGTGACTTGGTTCTAAGAGAAAATCCTAAAAATCAATAAGACAGAGAGAAGAAGGGCAAGTTTGGACCAAACTGGCTTGGTCCTTACATCATCACAGTAGCATATGGATCTGGTGCATATCAACTCTCAACCACAAAGGGTGAACCCTTGGAGGATCCTATCAACAACATGCACCTTCGCAGGTTTTACACATAGCTCTCTAGAGTATCCCAATTTAAAAATACAAAAAAAAAATCAAAAAATTCAAAAATACAAAAAAAATCATAAAAATAAAAAATTGTTACTTGGTGAAAACTTGGCAAACAGCCGCGCCTTGTGACACGAAAAAATTAAAATTTGAAAAATAGAAAAAACATTTCGTCCAATGGTGAAAACCACTTCGGTGACGCCCTGGGCAAGTACCATGGTGAAAACTGGGTCACCAGCGCCATGTGTAGAGACATTGCTCCTCCCTCCTTCAGGATTCACTTTCATCATTTCACTTTGCACACACTCACAACCTCTTCATCCATAATAAATTTACATATTCCCATCATGGCTTGTTATTGATCTACCCAAGATTGGTTAGTCATTCATAATAAACATTCCTTTTCATCCCTTTCCATCCATAATAAATCAGCTCCTATCCGTGGCTAAGGCAAATCCTACTTCTAGTAATGGGTGTGGAGCTGAGAGCATCACATGTTTTGAGGAGTACAGTTTCTTCCAGTTTTCTTTATAGTTTCTTCCAGTTTTCTTTAGTCTATCTGTGCACAATCCATAATAAAGCAGCATTTGCATCATAGATCCACAATAAAGTTCCGTCTTCTCCGCAATAAAGTATTAGTTGCATGGATTCAGGCAATTTCAGATGAGACATAACAGCAACAATGGGCTTCAACAAATCAAATCTTTCAACAGACTCAGACAACATTATGGTTTAGTGCTATCTATCCTTTTGTGAAAGTTAACATTGTGACCATAATCAAATAAGACTTATACAAGTGACAAGAGACACTAAACTTGAGGACTACAGTGGATTTTGGTGTCGAGTCTTTATTTTCTTTTGATTTTATCTTTTTGGTGACATGTCTTTTAGCTTTTCCAGGATGTCTCTAACTAGGGATTCTATCTCCAGGATGTCTTTGACTAGAAAGGTGAGGATGGGGTATCATCACCTATTTTTCTTTGCTGTCTGTGGATTGTCTCTTAGTAATGCTATGACTTGTCCAAGGATATGAGGACACTATGAGTCTAGTGTGAACTAGGGAATTTCTTTTTTGTGACTGTCTTATCTCCATGCAAACAGGTACAATGACTTTTTGGGTTGAACATATACCTCGATTGTCATAACCTATTTTGCCATAATAAAGCTCAATGATGATAATGCACAAGAAGCTCGTTTCACTTTCATATCTTCTATCTTCCATCCCCCATTCTTGATTGACTTCCATCGTCCTTCTTGAGTCCGTGTAGCCTGCTATCACATGACTGAGTATAATGACACACCAAAAAAAATATGTGCATTTCATGTAGTTGGACCTGCATTACCACATGTTAAAAGTTCATACATATATATAGATATCACAATTGCATCACATCCTGCACACAACACATATTAGCACATTTTACATTTGCATTATCATATTCATTTGCATTTCATACATTCACATTTGCATTGGCATAATATATTAAAAGCATAAAAGAACAAAAATAGTGCATTACAACATGTACATATTTGCATCCATATCATAAGCATCACATAGAAACATACATCATGAAACATCTCATCACATAGGTACGCATGCATATAGCTTCCGCAAAGGTGAATAATCTCATATATATATAATCATGAGTGTCATGATACAATGACATCAAAATCATATGGCTACAATCACTCGAAGGTGTCTACATCATAATACAAAATGGTACAAAACTGATACATAGGGAGCCCTCTATGGCTATGATGAACTCCCTCCCTTGGAGCCGCTTGGCCTCGACAGAGTCTGAGCCATAGAAGGACCCGCCCAAGGATCATCTCTCCTGCCCCCTCTATCTGGTGGTGGTGGAGGACCCTTAACCCCACTGTTGGACGCTTGTCTCCTCTGACTCCCTCCAGTAGCCGTCGCTGTCTGCGATGGTCTGCGAAAGCTCCTCACCCGTTGCTCTGGTGGCACTGCCCCGTAGTATAGGTCTCGCTAATAACCTATCTCCTCCCCTGCCCACAGTTAATAGGTGTATCCAGCCCTTGTGTCCTCTGTCGCCTGCCTCCCAACCCTCAGTGCTGTCTCAGCCTCAGTATAGTGTTAGATAGCCTGATCCCACTCCCGCTTAGTATCCCTCAGCTATCTCCTGAGCCTAGCTGTCTCCCTCTCCAGGTCCTGGACCTCATCTACCTATCCCTGATAGATCTCCCTCAGCTCAAACAACTCATCCTCCTCCTCGGCCCCCTATGCCTGTGCCTGTGGCTCTACCTATGGCTCCCCTTGTACTGGTGGCTGTGCCTATGCCTGTGCCTATGCCTGTACCTATACCTACCTCTATCCCTATCCCTGCACCTGTCTAGGACCCTGTGCTGCTAGCACCTGTAGTGGCAACCCACCATGACCCCTCACCACCCAAGCGTGTCTCTCCTCCCCACCCTCTCTCCGTGGAGCCACTCTCCTATCTCCAACTGCACCCCACCTCCTCCGTCGGCCTCTCCCCCCACCATCTCCATCTATCTACTCCCCTGGGTCTGTCAGTCGTGGAAATGGATGCTCTGCCCAACATGCAGTATACTCTGCATCCATCCCTACATCCTCAATCTCAAGCCACATATCCAATGGCATGGGCACCATCTCTACCAGCTGCATCACGGCCTAATCATATGATAATAGTGGCCCAAAGTGTGCTTGGTCTTGCACTGTCCGCACATACATACCAGAACCCCGTGGCATCCGCTGGATCCTGCCAAACTGCCTGCATACCCTGTCCATTAACTGCCTCTCTAGTTCATAGGGCATCCACCCAATCAGATATCTGCTCCTAAAGGTATAGGGTAGATCCACTACGTCATCCTCCCACTGCTCGCACTCGCGGTACAACCTCCATATCACAGTGTCAATCTCATCAAGCACCTTGCACTAGTACTCCAACCTACCAATTCGTGGTTGTGAGGTAATCATATCATATAAATGAGCAAAACTGGGTCCATGACCCTAGCCTCTGAAATGTATCGGCCGTGTGACTGGCAGATGCTCATATGCCCAAACCTGCAACAATGTAACTCCGCAGCCCAATCCTACGGATCCATGATAAACAAACTGATGAAGCTCATAGTACAAGTGTGCCAACACACACGGTCCCTAGGCATATCTGGTATGTTGTGTAACCAGTGTCTCCAAGGTGCTCCCCCAACCCACAGCCAACCCTCGTGTCGCCCTATCTGGACACAAGAACCCATTGGTCAATCCTCCTAGCACTGCTGGTAGTACCAGTCCTGTCGCTATCATCGTGTCCCATGCCACGTGTCTAGCCCTCATCTCCAATCCCGGATCCTATAACACTCGTCTCAGGGCCTCCTTGTCTCCATCTTGATCATAGGGTATCAACTCCCTGTCGATCAGTATCCTCAATATCCTGTAAACATCCTCCAAGGTGACTGTCATCTCACCCATAGGCAAATGAAATGTGCATGTCTCAGAATGCCACCTCTCAGCCAGTGCAGTCAACAAACCCATGTTTGCCCGAAACTTAGGCACATACAGAATGTATCTCAGACCCATAACCTCAATGGCAGCCCTGTCCTCGAATGTCATCTCTAGTCGTAACCTTTGAGTCGATGGAAATCTCTCCTGTGACTCCAACATAGGCAAGTACTCCTGCAGTCAAGCAAAGCAATCATGTTAGTCAAAGTGACACTCATTGTTCATCACAAAGTGTTGCTATCTATCCTAGTGACACTCACTGTTCATCACAAAGTGTTGCTTCTATCCTAGTGGTACTCCCTGTTCATCACAAAGTACTACATTTTTGCACTCCCTGTTCATCACAAAGTGCTGCTCATATTTGCACTCCCTATTCATCACAAAGTATTGCTCCTATTGGTACTCTTGTTCATCACAAAGTACTATGTCTTGGTACTCACTGTTCATCACAAAGTGCTTCGGTCTATCCTAGTCTTCCCTAGAGGACCTGCTTGAGTGTATCCTCTCAACAGCTTATCCAATCGACAACGTATGTTCATCACAGAACTATCGATTTGACCTTGAAGATACAAACGCGCCTGCTCTGCACATACGTGCCTGAAATACACATACGTGCCTATGCTCTACACAGATGCACTTGTCCTGCATAGACATGCCTATGCTCTGCACAGACGCACCTATCCTGCACAGACGTTCCCACATTGCACAAACACGCCTGGACAACATAAACGTGCTCGCATTTGGCACAGATGCTTTTCCCAGCATAGACGCGTCTGGCACAAATGTAGACGCGCCTAGCCAACATAGATGCGCCTGGCACCAACGCAGACGCGCCTACACATTTTTTATATCTTTTGACATTATCCTAAAGCACATTTATTACATTACCTAACATGCATTAATGACAACATTTCATGGGACAAAGTACAAAGAGGTTTTGCGGTACTTACCGACTCTCTTGCGTCGGCTGGCCTCTAAAATTGGCAAATGCGGTCGAATCTGTGCACCAATGCCATCGTTGCTAACTATTGCTGCTCTATTCTCGCTCTGCACTCTGATCTCTTGGATGTGTGGATGACAATGAGGATGTATTCCCCTCGTGGTCTATCTTATAGACTTCCCTAGCCCTAGCCCTAGTCCTCGTTCCCCAAGTCAGTCTTCTTTATCCTATGACTCTGTCACTCTATCCTATCCGGTCAATCCATTCTAGCCTTTCTTTCTTATCGAGAGATTGTCTGCAATCTTTCCAAACATTTTCATCCAATCTCTCGAGGGGGCATATCATTCCCATCTTGGGGCAACTTTGTATCAGTTCATATTATCTTCTTTGAAATAACGTGACAAGCTGCATTGTCTCAAAGAGGGGCAAAATGTAGACACCTAAAATTGTCATGTCTAATTAAATAAATATCTTTATTTATTTAATTATCTTAAGCCCAATTCTTGTATTAATTAAATAAATCTTTTTTTATTTAATTAATTCATTTATCCTCTTCTAGCTTTATTTCTCATTTAAATAAATACATTTATTTATTTAAATTATCCTTTTCCTAAATTAAATAAATATCATATTTATTTAATTATCCCACTTCTACTATTAATTAAATAAATCTTTATTTATTTAATTAATTCATTAACCTTTTTCTACCTATGACACATGTCATTCATCTCTTAATTCATACACTACCTAACCCTTTCATTATTTTATTATTTCCTCTACCTACCCTTTAATCATAGCCGACCATTTATCTTTTACACCTCTCAATCTTATCCCTTTATTTCATATAGTGTCTTCTATATAAGAGGATACTCCCTTCATTATTGTGAGATTTTGCCAAGATCCAGGGCACAATGAAAAGTATAAAAATAGAGACAAAAGAATGACAAGAACAAACTGTATTCTCATCAATATGAAAATGATCAACTGGATTCACCAATACAATGAATATAGGCCTTCTTATATAGGCAAGGCCATATGGATGTACGAGCACACAATCATGACATGTGGCTCAATGAGAAACAAGGGTAGGTAAGAAATACTAGGGGTAGGTAGGAGAAATAATATAATATTCCACAAGAGGTGGATGACCCACCGAATGTGGAGTGTAACAGCAAAATAAGACCACAAAAGGTGGAATTTCTCCTACAAGCTCTATCCCTATGTGCACACTTCCCTAAGTGTCTCAAATCCAAACTACAAAGAAATGCATTATCCTAAGTTAACTTAAGTAAAGTGTAATAATATCCATAATGAATATTTATTTACACCAACAATTATCAACCCTAACTACAGGATTACTCGACTACACTACGCCTTTGCACTTTTACATG
This sequence comes from Cryptomeria japonica, assembly GCF_030272615.1. Lineage (NCBI taxonomy): Eukaryota > Viridiplantae > Streptophyta > Pinopsida > Cupressales > Cupressaceae > Cryptomeria > Cryptomeria japonica. The sequence continues at coordinate 622,150,302 of NC_081407.1, forward strand.
TGATCCTACTTGCAACCACATTTCCGTTCTTTGTTGAACTCTTGTGTGCATAAAATCTGAAAGCAAATATATCAAGCAAGATCAATGGAGATAGGAAGAATGGAGATTCAAACCCTATTGGACATGTGATGGTATAATCTTTGTGCTTTCTTATGATTTGCATTGTCTTAGGTAATCTTCATATGTTATGGTGAATCTTTGTTGTTGTTAGGCTAGGGTTTAGTGGTTGAATTCATTTAATCTTTCAACATTGTTGTTATCCATTTTCACCGTATACATTTGGTTGTTTCAAGAATGTGTCATTCTATAGAATAGCTCACATGCTTTGTCTATACTCCTCAACTTGCATGTATTCAAAGAACCGTTCAGTACCCTATTAGTGCTTCCACATTTGGCATATATGCCTAACAATGCGATTGAAGAGAGAGTAGACTAAGAAATAAAGGAGTACCCAAGGCTACAATTTTTCTTCATATTCTTTCTTTTTTTTGAAGACTTTTGTGCATAGACAAAGGAGAAACAAAATTGCATCTGTTATAGAGATTAAAAGGTTTAGTAGAGTTTAGGTTTCTTTTTATTGTTGGAACCAAATAGGCTTCTTTCTACAACTCAGTTCAGTATTGGGGCCAAAGGACTATTAAATAGTTAGGAATATTATTTTCACACATTCAAACTTGTCTGTAAGATTTATGAGAACAATTTATTTTTCTATTATCTAATACTTGTTTTAAATGGAAATGCCTACCACTTAGGCTAGAATAGGTTGGTATAGGTGGGTGTATTTTTTGCTTCCTTTGGGGGTTTTATTTAGCAGATTTCATGGTGAATAATCGATAGCTAAAACTTTTGGTCAAGTTGTCCAATGGCTAGAACTTGTCTGTGGATATAATTCTAGTGTAAGTAATTAGCATCACTATCTTCTTGATTTTCTATTAATTTGGTTAATTATTTCATGGATGCCACTAAATAATAAGTGATATATGTGCCTCCACTCAAATATAAACTATCTAAGAATATGATTTTAGGAAGATGGGCTTGGGAAAAATGTATTTAACTACATAAATTAAATGAATATATACTTAGAAAATAGGAGCCCATGATTTATTTATATTTTATAGTTACTGAAATAAAATGGATAAAGATTTTAGGGAAATAGGCCTTGTTAAAATGTAGTTAATTGCAGAAATAAAATGAATCTATACTTATAAAGTAGGGGCCCAAGTTTATATTTTTGTTTTGCTCATATATCCTTATAAAATCTTAAACTGGTGAAAGGACTAAAAGTTTTCCCATGAGTTTTATTAAATTTATCCCTATAAAATGTAGAGTTCCACTCAGCTCTCTTGCCTTGTAGTATTTAAAATAAAATTAATTTTAAAAAATTCTTTTATTAAAATGCTAAGAGCCATATCTTTAATATTTTATTTTTATTTATTTTTCTTTTCTGTAATTTTGAATTAGGTGGATTCCACTTGAATTTATTTCCTAATTTCATTTTGAGACTGATTGTTGCATTTTCATTGTTGTACATATATATTTTAAACTGCTCAATGATTATTAAGGAGGATCAAATATATATCACAATTTCTGGACTAAGAACCTTTTTTTAAATTTTCTGTTTTATTCAGCTTTACTTTTGTCTTCAGTATTGTTTGTCCAGAAATTTTGTTCATTCTTGAAAGGAAAAAGCCATTAAAATGACAAACATTTATATGATTATAATCGATTAAGTGAACACAGATTATAACAAGGATTTTCTTTTGTAAATTTAGTTTAAGGGAGTGAATGAAATGAAAAATATATAAATACATATATCTGTAATCCAGATTGCATAAAATTTAAAGGGCAAATAGTAGCATACTTATATTTTAAAGAATTTATGTAAAATATGTCGAGAGATATCATTTTAAAACAGAGTTGTCATATGAATGAATCTACTTGTGTATTAGAGTTTTCTATATTTTATTCATTATATATTCATAAGTAAATAATAAGGCAAAAAGATATGCCTAAATAAGATTTTACGTCAGATATTAAAAACTTAAATTATCTTATTATACATAAAAAAATGAAATGCTAATAATCTCTCCTAACTTTATTTCAATATATGTTTTTTTTTTAAATCATACTATATTACTTTATAAAAATATATACACTATATTTAATTGGGAAATAAATGAATTAAACTTAATACAAAGACAAAAACCTAGAAGAATAAAATAAAACAAATTTTAGAACCTAAATTTAAGAACAATAAACCTAATAAGTAGTGATTGTCCGATCCAATTAAAAAGTATTATTTGGACGGAATGGAAAACATCCTTCTCACTATGTTTTAAGTATGAAGATACTTCCGCCTTCATAAATGATAGTTTTTCCAAGCCACACTTTGCATTTCCAAAATACATCTCAATACTTGGTGTTTCAAAAAATTCAATCCAAAGCTCTAGTATAAGATTCAGTGTAGGCATTTCATTAAATTATTTCCCTTTGACAAATTTATTCTTGATCTAAGATTTTCCGATGTGAGACAGTTTTCTGGCGGGACGAACCCCACATAAAAATAGCATGCTAACTAACGTTTGCACCTAAATGAGTTGCAATGATTACGCTGATAGTAATTTAGATCATATCTATCACAACAATTGCAATTACAATATATTATGCTTTGTTGGATGTCCATAGCTTGTATTATCTATGTGAAGCAAATATATATATAGGCACTTCCCATTCTTCTTCTATTCAAACCAAAATATCCAATCAAGGGGAACAAATTCATTGGTGTGCTCAATTATTATTATTAGATATTTTTATTCTTTGATTACGCCGAGGTGTTGCATTTGTTCTCCTATTTACTACGAGTTAGCAAAAATTTAGAAGCATTTTAACAAATGTAATGTACAACAATTTCCCTCTTGTAGGAATATTGTTTTAATTACAAATCACATAATAATATTTTTTCTCACTTCAAAATATTAAATGTTTGCTTCTACTTATTTATAATTATATTAGTTGATCATATTTTTAAAACCTAATATATAATAGAAATTTAAAATATTGTATCTAATAATTAAAATTAGGTATACTCCTAGCCAAAATTTAGAAGAATTTTAACAAATGTAATGTAAGCAATTTCCCTTTTGTAAAAATATTGTTTTAATTACAAATCACATAATAATTTTTGTTTCTCACTTAAAAATATTAAATGTTTGCTTCTACTTATTATAATTATATTAATTGTTTATATTTTTAAAACCTAATATATAATAGAAATTTAATATATTTTATATAATATTTTAAAAATTAGGTATACTCCTAGCATGATATATCGTTGAGCTCCAAAAGTTTGTATACAAAGAGTTTGGAGGGCACTTCCTAGCTCGATCCAAACCAAAATCTCCAAACAAAGGGAACAAATTCATTTGTGTATTCAATTATTATTATTAGATATTTTTATTCATGCAAGGGCACCACATCTGTTCTCCTATTTACTATGGGTTAGTGAAAATTTAGAAGCATTTTAACATATGCATAGTAAGCAATTTCCCTCTTGTAGAAATATTATATTAACTACAAGTCCCATAATAATTTTTTTTCTCATTGTAAAATAGTAAATGTTTGCTTCTACTTATTTATAGCTATATTAAACTTGTTCATATTTTTAAAATCTGATATATAACAAGAATTTGAAATATTTTATATAATATTTAAAAAATTATAAATAAAATTTTTAATTATTACTAATTTGTATATGTTAGGGTTTCAAGCAGATCCGAAGCAAATATGAACTAACAATTATATGCAAATTTAAATACAAAAGATAAAGGAATAAAATAGGACACAGATAACACAAAGATTTAACGTGGTTCACCCAAAATGGGTTACGTCCACCATACACAGCCGTCCAATCTTTCTTATTATCCAACAAAAAATAGTACATCAACCTTACAATGCCTTAAGCATCCTAGCCGCTTATAACATGCGTTTTTAGGGCAACAAACAAAGTCGGTCTTTTTAGGGTTTTATTACAATGTCGGTTTTCATCAACATGCTGAGTGTACAATACTTTGCTGATCAGTTGCCACATATCAACAATATATTATGAAATGATAAAATTAATGTATATTAAATAAAGAAAAATATGATTTTAACAGTTATATTTTCAAACTTAAATCTGATTTTTATTTAAATTCTACATATATTTAATTTTAATAAAAAATCAATATTATTATTCTAAAAAAATATTCACATAATTACTTTTACTTATTTATAATTATATTTTTTTTCATATTTTAAAAAATGTAATAGCATTTAAACTGTCAAAGCATTGAACAAGATGAAGGCCAGTAGTTCCACTCACTCTAGTTTTGTGTGTTCTATGATTATGTTTAAGCCATTTCATTCTGAACAATTCTGAGAGAAAACCAAAAGTTTGTTAATTTGTGAATATTTTGTTAAATCTGTGAATATTTAGCATAATTCGTTGATTAATTATGCAGAATAAAGCTTCAAAACTATTATTCTACTCACATCATACTTCATTCATTGTCGAAATAAACAAATTTTTTTTTTCAAGTGTCAAGAAATTCCTTAATGTATTTCAAGGACCAATTCGCTTGAGCTGTGAGGACTTTATTTTTAACAAAGCTTTTTGTAGCTTGAAATTAATAATTTTTTCATAGAATTGAACCTGACAGATTTGTCCTTTCCATGTTTCTTTATTGTGTTTGTTTCAAATCATCCACTCATAAATTGAAATCTTTAACGAACATAATGCAATAAAATTAGGAGAAACTATCATAGAGCTTAACAATCGTAGAACAATATTCTATCTAATAATACAGAATCTCGAGGGAAAAAGGCGAGAGGACAAACTGGTAAAAACAAGATTTTTCGATGAAACAACGACGCTAGACAATTTTCCGACGTGGGGTGCACCCACAGAAGATAGCCTATCGGCTAAATATAGGAAACGATGCTTTATTGTTTTAAATGATTTAAAATATTGAATACATGTAAACAATTCTATATGGGTATGTAATAAAAGAGGAATAGGCAAGTCCATGTTTTTAAAGGAAATGTTAGAATTTAAGTATCTTTTTTACATTATGCAATAAGTGATCATGAATGATCTGTTAGCACATGAAGATAATTTAGGTTTATGTGATATTGAAGTGAGGAGTTATTTACACAAGATCTAATTTCTTACCTAGAAATATAGTATATGTTAGAATGATAGACATTATTAATATGTTTCTATAATTTTCATTAATAGGGAATTTGGATTTGGAAAGTAAGTTTGAGATATCTTATTTTCATGATGATAAAAGTTCAAGTACTCGTAAGCTTATAATAATAACTTTGAGCCAATATCTTTTGCTTCATGTTTATATAACACTTTCATGATATATTGTGTGACTGTAGAATTATTTGATTATAAATATAAATGCATAGTGCATTATCGTGTCACTAATATAAGTTTTTCTATTATTTATGTGTGTAGACACCTAAAATTGTCCTGTCTAATTAAATAAATATTTTATTTATTTAATTGATCCTAATTCTTCTATTAATTAAATAAATCTTTATTTATTTAATTAATTCATTTACCCTCTTCTAGCCTTGTTTCTCATTTAAATAAATACGTTTATTTATTTAAATTATCATTTTCTCTTAAATTAAATAAATACTTTTATTTATTTAATTTATTCCACTTCTTCTATTAATTAATTAAATCTTTATTTATTTAATTAATTCATTAGTCTTTTCTACCTATGACACATGGCATTCATTTCTTAATTCCTACACTACCTACCCTCTCATTATTTCCTTATTTTCTCTACCTACCCTCTAATCCTAGCCGACCATTTATCTTTTACACCTCTTAATCTTATCCCTCCATTTCTTATAGTGTCTTCTATATAAGGAGATGTTTCCTTCATAATCAACCCTAATCAAGCATTCTAGCATTTGAACTTCCATATGCGATCAAGCCTACTTGCAACCACATTTCCGTTCTTTGTTGAGCTCTTGTGCACATATAAAATCTAAGAGCAAATATATCAAGCAAGATCAATGGAGATAGGAAGAATGGAGATCCAAACCCTATTGGACATGTGATGGTATAATCTTTGTGATTTCATTTGATTTGCATTGTCTTAGGTAATCTTCATATGTTATGGTGGATCTTTGTTGTTGTTAGGCTAGGGTTTTGTGGTTGAATCTATTTTAGTTTTCAATATTGTTGTTTCCATTTTTAAACAACATGCACCTTCATAGGTTTTAAACATAGCTCTTCAACATATCCCAATTCAAAAATACAAAAAAAATTGAAAAAAAAAGTAAAGAGAAATAAATTTGTCCAATGGTGAAAACCACTTCGGTGGCACCCTGGGGGAGTACCATGGTGAAAACCAGATCACCGGTGCCGTGTGTAGAGACATTGCTCCTCCCTCCTTCAGGATTCGATCTTATCCTTCACTTTGCACACACTCACAACCTATCCATCTATAATAAACACCCATTCCAATCATGGCTTGTTATTGATCTACCTAAGATTCGTTAGCCATTTCATAATAATCCCTCCTTTTCACCCCTTTCCATCCATAATAAATCAACTCTTATATGTGGCTAAGGCAAATCCTGCGTCTAGTGATGGTGTGGAACTAAGAGCATCACACATTCCAAGGAGTATAGTTTCTTCTAGTTTTCTTTAGTCTATCCGCACACAATCCATAATAAAGCAACACTTGCATCACAGACCCGCAATAAAGTTCTACTTTCTCCGTAATAAAGTATTAGTTTCATGGATTCAGTCAGTTTTAGATGAGACAAAACAACAATGGACTTCAACAAATCAGTTCTCTTCCAACAGACTCAGACAACATTATGGTTCAGTGCTATCTATCCTTTTGTGAACGAAAACATTGTGACCACAATCAAATAGACTTATACAAGTGACAAGAGACACTAAACTTAAGGACTGCAGTGGATGTTGGTGTCGAGTCTTGTTTTTCTTTTGATTTTATCTTTTGGTGACATGTCTTTTAGCTTTTCTAGGATGTCTCCGACTAGAGATTTTATCTCTAGGATGTCTTTGACTAGAAAGGCAAAGATGCGGTATCATCACCTATTTTTATTTGTTGTTCGTGGATTGTCTCTTAGCAATGCTATGACTTGTCCAAGGATATAAGGACACTGTGAATCTAGTATGAATTGGGGCATTCCTTGTTTGTGACTGTCTAATCTCCATGAAAACAGGTACAATGACTTTCTAGGTCAAACATATACCTCGATTGTCATAACCTATTTTCCATAGTAAAGCTCAATGATGATAATAGCACAAGAAGCTCTTTCACTTCCATATCTTCTATCTTTCATCCCCCTCTCTTGATTGACCTCCATCATCCTTCTCGAGTATGTGTAGTTCGCTATCACATGACTGATTATAACAATACGCCGAAAACATTTGCATTTCATGTAGCTTGCACCTGCATTATCACATGTTAGAATTTCATACATACATATAAATATCACAATTACATCACATTCTGCACACAACACATGTTAGCACATTTTACATTCTCATCATGTAAATAGTTATTTGCATTATCATGTTCATCTGCATTTCATATATTCACATATGCATCATGCATAACACATAAAACATAAAAGACAAAAACATTGCATTTAATCATATATATTTGCATCCATATCATAAGCATCATGCATAAAACATATAGAAGCATCACATAGGTACACATGCATATAGCTTCTGCAAGGATGAATCATCTCATATATCTCAAAAAATCATGTGTCATGATACAATGATGTCAAAATCATATGACTACAATCACCCGAAGGTGTCATCATACAAAATGGTACAAAACTGATACATAGGGAGCCTTCTAAGGCTATGATGAACTCCCTCCCTCGGAGCCGGCTGGCCTCAATGGAGTATGAGCCTTGGAAGGACCTACCCCAAGGTCATCTCTCATGCCCCCTCTATCTGTTGGTGGTGGAGGACCCATGAACCCACCTCTAGATATCTCTTGTCCCTCCCTCCAGAGGTCATAGCAGTCAGCGATGGTCTCTGGAAGCTCCTAGCCCGCTGATCTGGTGGTACCACTCCATAGTACAGGTCTCGCCAGTAGCCTATCTCCTCCCGTACCCATAAGACATAGGTGTATCTAGCCCTTGTGTCCTTTGTTGCCTGCCTCCCTACCCGCAGTGTTGTCTCAACCTCTGTATAGTGTTGAATAGCTTGATCCCTCTCCCGCTCAGTGTCCCTCAGTTGTCTCCCTCTCTAGATCCTAGATCTCATCTGCCTATCCCTAACAGATCTCCCTCAAGGATAATATCTCATCCTCCTCCTCTATACCCTCACCCTGTCCCTATGGCTGCTCCTGTCCCTGTCCCTATTCCTGTACCTATCTGGGAACCTATGCTGTTGGCCCCTGTAATGGTAATCCACCTCTACCCCTCACTACATGAGCCTATTGAGCCTGTCTCTCCTCTCTGCCCTCTCTCCTCAGAACCACTCTCCTCTCTACCATTGCGCCCAGCCTCCGCCATCATCCCTACCTCCTCCATCCCCACTATCATCTCCATCACCTCCACCGTCTCCCTCTATTGGATCCCCTGAATCCGTCAACTGTGGAAACGGATGATCTCCCCAATATGCAGTGTACTTTGCATCCATCCCTGCATCCTCTATATCTGCCCATATATCACAAGGCATGGGAACCATCTCTATCATCTATGTCACAACCTGATCATAAGAAAGGAATGGCCCCAAATGCACCTGACCCCTCACTATCCATGCATACATCCATGAACCCCGTGGCATCCACCGTATCCTGCCAAACAGCCTACACACCCTATCTATCAATTGCCTCTCAATCACATATGGTGTCCTCCCCATCAGATACCTGCTCCAGAATACATATGGCAGCTCCACTGCATCATCCTCCCACTCCTCATAGTCTAAGTAAGGCCTCCATACCACACTATCTATCTCATCGATAACCCTACGCCAGTACTCTAGCCTCCCAATCCATGGCTGAGAAGTGATCATATCATACAAATGAACATAACTGCACCCATGTCCCCTACCTCTGAAATGTATCGATCGTGTAATCGACAGATGCTCATATGCCCATACTTGTAGCAGTGTCACTCTGCATCCTAATCCTGTTGATCCATGATACACAAACTGATGCAACTCATAGTACAAGTGTACTAGCAGAAACGGTCCCCATGCAAACCTGGTGTGTTTGGTCACCAATGTCTCCAAATTCCTCCCCCATCCCACAGCCAACCCTCGTGTCGCCTTGTCCAGACAGAGGAACCCATTGATCACTCCTACCAGCATCGCCGATAGTGCCAATCCTATCATTCTCATAGTGTCCCAAACTACATGTCCATCCCTCATCTCTAGTCTTGGATCCTAAAACACTTGTCTCAACGCATCCTTGTCTCCCTCTCGATCATAAGGAACTAACTCCCTATCGATCGGTATCCTTAGTATCCTATATACATCCTCCAAGGTGACTGTCATCTCACCCATCGACAAATAAAACATGCATGTCTCTGAGTGTCATCTCTCAGCTAATGCAGTCAGCAATCCCATGTTTTCCCAAAACTCAAGCACATACAAAATATATCGCAAGCCCATAGCCTAAACTGCTACTCTATCCTCGAATGTCAGCTCTGTTCATAAACTCTGAGTCGACATGAATCTCTCTCATTACTCCAGCATAGATAGGTCCTCCTGCAGTCAATAAAATCAACTATATTAGTAGCATTCCCTATTCATCACAAATTGTTGCTCTTTTATCCTAGTAGTACTCCCTGTTCATCACAAAGTGCTGCTTCCTATCCTAGTGGTACTCCTTGTTCATCACAAAGTGATATTCTTTTATCCTAATGGTACTCCCTGTTCATCACAAAGTGCTTCTTTGATCCTATCTTTTAGGGAACCTACTTGAGTGTATCCTCTTAAGTAGCTTATCCAATTGACAATGTATGTTCTATCACATAATTATCAATTTCAGCCTAATCTAATTGGCAATGTATGTTCTATCATAGAATTGTCAATTTCTTTGGTACTCTCTGTTCATCACAAAGTGCCTCGATCTATCCTATCCTAGGGCCTCTGCTTGAATGAATCCTCTTGAGTAGCTTCCTAATTGGCAATGCATGTTCTATCACAGAATTGTCAATCCTAGCTCTATCTGTTATCCTAGTCTTCCCTAGAGGACTTGCTTGAGTGTATCCTATCAGCATCTTATCCAATCAAAAGTGTATGTTTATCACAGAACTATCAATTTGACCTTGAATACATAAACGTGCATTCATGATGCAAACGCACTTGCATACTTCACAAACGTGCCTGTCCTGCATAAACGCGCCTGAAATATATAGACGTGCTCGCATTTAACACAGACACTACTAAAATTGTAGATGCACCTGGCACAAACACAAACGTGCCTAGCCTACCCAGATGCGCTTGGCACCAACACAAACATGCCTTAACATTTTTCCCCTCGCTTGACATTTTTCTAGACCTACCTAGAGCACATTTATTGCAATACCTAACATGCATTTATGACAACAATTAATGCAACAATGTACAAGGAGGTTTTGTGGTACTCACTGACTCTCTTGCATCTGCTGGCCACTGATATCAGTGAATGCGATCGAATCTATGTACCAATACCATCATTGTTGACTGCTATCTGCTTTCTATGCACTCTGATCTCTTAGATGTGTGGATGATAATGAGGATGTTTTCCCTCGTAGTCTATCTTATAGACTACCCTCACCCTAGTCTCCTGAGTTAGTCTTCTTTATCCCATGACTCTGTCACCCTATCCTATCTTGTCAGTCCTTTCTAGCCTTTCTTTCTTATCAAGAGATTGTTTGTGATCTTTCTAGACATTTTCATCTAATCTCTCGAGGGGGCATATCATTCCCATCTTGGGGCAACTTTGTATTAGTTCATCTTATCTTCTTTGAAACAATGCGACAAGCTGCATTGTCTCAAAGAGGGGCAAAATGTAGACACCTAAAATTGTCCTGTCTAATTGATCCTAATTCTTCTATTAATTAAATAATTATTTATTTATTTAATTAATTCATTTACCCTCTTCTAGCCTTATTTCTCATTTAAATAAATACCTTTATTTATTTAAATTATCCTTTTCTCTTAAATTAAATAAATACTTTTATTTATTTAATTGATCCCACTTCTTCTATTAATTAATTAAATATTTATTTATTTAATTAATTCATTAGTCTTTTCTACCTATGACACATGTCATTCATCTCTTAATTCCTACACTACCTACCCTCTCATTATTTCCTTATTTTCTCTACCTACCCTCTAATCCTAGCCAACCATTTATCTTTTACACCTCTTAATCTTATCCCTCCATTTCTTATAGTGTCTTCTATATAAGGAGATGCTTCCTTCATAATCAACCCTAATCAAGCATTCTAGCATTCGAACTTTCATATGCGATCAAGCCTACTTGCAACCACATTTTCGTTCTTTGTTGAGCTCTTGTGCACATATAAAATCAGAGAGCAAATATATCAAGCAAGATCAATGGAGATAGGAAGAATGGAGATCCAAACCATTTTGGACATGTGATGGTATAATCTTTGTGATTTAATTTGATTTGCATTGTCTTAGGTAATCTTCATATGTTATGGTGGATCTTTGTTGTTGTTAGGATAGGATTTTATGGTTGAATCTATTTTAGTCTTTCAATATTGTTGTTTCCATTTTTACCATAAACAATGTGTAAAATATATGCGCGTGTGCATAATTGACCTATATATGGGAGTAATTGACTTTTAGATATTGTATGGATCGATACTTTGTCTTTTATGCATGCAAAGTTCATTCTTGTGTTTTATCAATGATTGAGATAAATTCATGTTATGTTCACCTCTTGGAATAAATGTGATTGAGATGGAAATGAGATCTTGAAATGATCTTAGATATTTAAGAAAATAATGTTGTTTTTGTCTTCATATGTGTGTCATAGACATCTTGTATGCACATGATATTGCTACATTAGCGTTCGAATGTATATATATCATATTGCATAAATTCCATTAGTCTTGCTAGTATCACATTTCTAGGTGTCCTCATGCTGAATAAGGTAATCTTCATGTTAGGAAGAATTTCAGGGGATTGCAAATACTTTGTGGTAGGGTGGATAAGCGCTTCGACAATGTTCTCACCTGTGGTGTGCTCAAGGGAGATAGATGTTAGGAGTTCCTATCAAGGTGGTCTTCATGTATTTATTGTATTCAACTTTGTGGTCTAATATGAAGGAATATGTTTCCTCATGTTTAGCCTTGTTTTTGATAAAGATAAACAGGTTTTACAGGAACCTTAAACCCAAAGTATTACAGACCAAGCCCAGCAGCCAACCAGACCGAAAAAATAAGCAAACCAGGGGACAAGCCCCACACAGACCGACAACAAAAAACAAAAGTTGAACCAAAAAATAGGACCACACACTGAACTAAGAGAGTGCATCAATTCAATATTTTTCTGAATAATACTCCTATTAATCTTCTCCAAGTCCTCCATGATGAATCTAAAGGTTCCTTGGTCCTAGCTCCGGCTCTTGGTTCTAGTACATGGACCTGAACTAATCTTCCCAACAGTAACACTCTGTCCAACCTCCAAAGCTATCTTTTTCTGCTCTTCTCCCATGGGAGGGTCACTGGCAATGGTCCTGGTTGTATAATCAGTCATCATGGAATTAATCTTTTCCAAGCCATCATCACTATTGTTCATCGCCTGCCTACTGATTTCCACCAGAATGTTTAGGTTTTCCTTGATCTCACTCACATCCTCTTACAACTTCTCAATTCTGTGCACTTGGTAAACCTTCATGGTTTCCACATCTTGAGAAATTTTCTAGATCATACTCATGATCATCTCAAATTTATTGGGCCCAGGGGATTCCGTGAAGGTGTCAAAAATTCCTTTAATCCCATCTTTTAGGGATCCAATTTCCTTCTCCACCCACTTCTAACAGTTCTCTTGACTTCTGGTAGCCTCCAATAGCAAATTTCCCATCACCCTCTTCTTCTTTATCTCGCCTTTATTTTCCTTAATCTCACTGTCATGTTTCTCATCATCCACCTTGATAGGGATGTCCAACCTAATCTCATGGTCCAGGAATTTGGACCCACTAGATTTGGTAAGTTTTGATTTCTTTTTGGTGGGTGGCTCCAGGTCTTGCATTTTCTAGTTGCTAGATTTGAACTTACTAATCACCCACCTTGGAGGATTGGTTTTCCTGCTACTATTAGTTCTCGGGGTCACCATAAACTCCCTTTCAATTTTTGGTTTATACTCAGGGTTCTCTTTATCCTTGATATCCAACTAGTCCATGGCCATACCACTATCATCCTCATCCATTTCTGTATTAGAAACCAACTGCACATCACGGTTAGAAGAGGAAATATAGGTTTATCCTTTGGGGAGGGTTTCACTTCATGAGCTTGGGCGTATTCCATAATCAACAAGATAAGACCTTCATGAATCACAGGGTTATCCTAGTTTTCATAGTGTTCAACTAAACTATTCTCCAAGGATGAAACCAGATAAAAGGGAATGGAAATCAATCTATCATGCCTAAAATGGTTTAAGATAGTAAAATGATGAGAAAAAATACTAGCGTATCTACCATCCAGGTTGGTGTACCTCATGATAAATTCTTCCATATCAGCCTAGACAAAAATCAACTCTTTCCTGTTATAGTTGTCATCTTCCATCTTCACAACCCTCAGCCTTTCCTTCTCCTTATCATAAAAGGAAGCAATAGCCTCCTCACCTGACTTCCTGTCTCTATATAATTTTCTACCTTTCATATCCAGGCCCATAACAATGGCAACCAGATTTTCATCTACTTGAAACTCTGCACCAAAGGCAGTCAGCACACCCTTATTCCACCCTTTAACAAAGATTTTCGTAACAATAACCGAATGACCATGCAGTCTCTCCAAAAAAGGAACCATCCTGCCATCAAAAATTTTCTCCCAAACCTCCTTCTTCTACCACTTATCATAGGTTGTGGGTTCAAACCTATTCTTCTCACCTCCCATTCTGAAGCTCAAACAAATCAGGGATTCCAGAAAAACCAGGGGGAAATAAAACCATAAACAGGGCAAATTGAACGTTCTAACACTTCTCAAAGTGGTAATAATTTGAAATACCACCCCAACGTCTCCCATCCCATCATAATCTTTCATCATAAATTTCATTGGAAAGGTCATAGATCTTGGCATCATTTCTTGCCAGGTCACACAGGGTTTTCAGGAAAGTTTCCTCTCCTCTCCACCTTTTAACCACCACGTTACCCACTACCAAGTTGGCCAAATGATCCGTCGGTTTTTTTCCTTCCTGAAAAAACATGCGAGATCTGGAAATCCTCCGAGCTAGCTATCATTTCAAGACAATCTTTGATTAAGTTTGAAATAGTCCAACTAGGCACCGTACATCCCTTAATGCATTTGACGATGTTAAGTGAATCACTCTCCAACCAGACCCATTTGAACCCCTCCTTGCTCTCCATGTGTAGCCCAATATAGGCAGCATTGGCCTCCGCAAAATGGTTAGTCTTGGTGCCCAAAGGGAGCGCCATCGTAGAGACTAGAAAACCCAAATGGTTCCTCGCCACTCCTCCACAGCCAACCAACCCAGGATTTCCTTTGGCTGCCCCATCGATATTAATTTTGATCCACCCCAAAAGGGGAAGATTCCAAGAAACATTCTCTCTGGTATGTTTGATCTTATAAACATGGATATATATTCCATCTTATTTGCCACCCCTTGATAATATCCCATTCCTCCTGGAAAGACTCAAGAGGAGGATCATCTTTCCTACCAGGACAATAATTAAGAAAATTTTCCTTAATAGAATTCCTTATTCTGATAGTCACCACAAGAGCATTGGAATCCAAATCTCTGAAGACCCTATTGTTTCTTTCCTTCCACAAACCCCAAGCAATATGAGGTAGGGATAAGTTCCATAGAATATCAATCGTATGATTGTCATAAGGGAACTTCCATTGGAACCAAAATTTTTGGATAGAATCAGGGGGGGCCCAATTGCAATTCCATAGGTTGAAAAAGAAGGCCCAGATGTCCCTAGCATAGGAGCAATGTAAAAGCAAATGATCAATATTTTCGGCTTCTTCTTTATATAAAAAATATCTATTAGTGATGGGGATCCCACATTTATAGAGATCATCAATGGTAGAGATCTTGTTTTGCATGAATAACCATAAGAAGATATTGACTTTAGGAATTAAGAGTTTATTCCAAATTTCGGCCCAAAAGGAGGGAGGAGAAAAAGACTTGGTGATGATTCTAAAAGCATCTGCTACCAAAAATTGCCTTGAGGTAGAGCCATTCCAAATAACCACATCTTCCACCAGAGAGGAAGGAATGATGATTAGGTTCAACCAAGAAAACAAAGGAGACAAAGAAGCATCCAAGGTTCCGAGGTCCACCCAAATGCCATTACTGATATAATTCGCAACCCAAGATCTAATCAGATTAATGCATTTCTCTTTGAATTGTTAAGCCCACACCAAATTAGACAAAGGTCCCTCTCCTGTCCACCAATCATCCCAAAACCTTATATTTCTACCATTTCCTATAACCCATCGACTTCCCTGAGAAATAATAGAAGAGGATCTGAATAAGTTATCCCACAAATCAGATACAGAAGTCGAGAGGGAATAATTTACAACATTGTTTGGAAGCCATGAATTTGGTATTTGTCCTTAAAAATATGAATCCACTCATTGTTCTTTTAGACATCTCCATAGTTTCTTCGCCATCAAAGCTTTATTAGAGTCTCTTAGATGTCTAATATCTAGGCCTCCATGATTTCTAGGCAAACAAACTTGATCCTAGGCGACCAAATGTAGCCTACTCTTGGATTCAAAACCCAACCAAAGGAAGCGCTTCTGAATACTTTCCGTTCTATCAGCAAATTTGATTGAGATTTTAAATAGACTCATAGCATAAACAAGGAGATTCTAAAGCGAAGCCTTAATTAATTAAAGTTTACCCGCTTGGCTTAACAAAGCCCCTTTCCAACCAGTGAACTTCCTTTGAAATATATCAATAAAACTAGACCAGAAAGAGTCTAAGGTAGGTCTCACATGCAAGGGAAAACCCAAATACGAATCAGGGAGGACACCCAACTTACAGCCCAAAATATTGGCAATCTTTACTTTTCTATGGTCAAGAGTACTCATGAAGAATATGGAGCTTTTAGAGAGACTAACTTTTTGCCCCAATCCTTTCTCATAAGTATCCAGAATAACCTTAATATTATTTTCTTCTTTAATTGAAATTTCTCCCATGAGTATCGTATCATCAACAAATTGCTGGTGGGAGCAAATAGTAGCTTGAGATGAAGGCCGCAAACCCCTTAGATTACTCTTCTTGACTTTTCTCTAGATAAATTTGCTTAAATCTTGACTCATTAGAATAAAGAGGAATGGGGATAGTGGATCCCCCTATCTAATGCCCCGTGACGTCAAGAAAAAACTAGATGTTGAACCATTGACCAGAACCAAAAATTTGGGAGTGGTAACACACTGATTGATAATCTGAATGAAATGGTTACCAAAACCAAAATCTTGGAGCACTTTAAACAAAAAATTCCAATTGACCCAATCATAATCTTTGAGGAGATCCAACTTCAACAAGAAGCCCAACTTCTTATTGATAGACAAGGAATGGATAATCTCATGGACACCAATAATAGAATCCAAAATCTATCTACCAGGAACAAAACCATTCTGATGCTTCAAAATCAAAGAGGGTAGCAAGATTTTAAGCCTACACACAATGATCTTGGTAAAGATTTTATAGATCGAGTTACATAAACTAATGGGTCTAAAGTCCCGAAAGGAACAAAAATCAGGTTTCTTAGGGATCATGACAAAAAAGGTAGCATTCCATTCCTTAAGAAGCGACCTGGACCCAAAGAACTCTCTAGCAACATCCACAACATCCAAATCAATAATCTGCCAAAAAGTTTGAAAAAAAACATAGGGAAACCATCAGGGCCAGGGACTTTATTACCTTGAAAGGAAAAAACCCCATCTCTAACCTCATCATGAGAAGGGATTCTAGTTGGCTCCTTGTTCATATAATGGGAGATGGTGCATCTAAACTCCCGAAGGATCTCATCTTGAGCATTAACATCAAGGGGACCATCATCTGAAAGAAGATCAATGGAGAAATATCTAATGGATTCCTGGTTCAACTCCTCCTGCTTATGAATCCAACCGCGATCCACTAAAATTTTATTGATTCTATTAGAGGCCCTATGTTTGAGGGTAGTCATATGAAAAAACTTTGTGATCCTGTCACCGGACTTGAGCCATAATGTTCTAGACCTCTGCTTCCAAAATTCCTCCTCCTTAGATATGATATCATGAATCTTGGTAAGTAACTCATCTTCTTTATCCATAACCACAGGGTAATACCCCACAAATTGAATCTAAGACTGAACATCATCTAAATCTTTCTTAAGCTTATCTTTTATCTGAAAAATATTTCCAAAGGAAACTTTATTCCAGAGTTGGATATTGGACTTAATATTGGCTAGCTTCTTAGTCACTCTAAACATCGCAATTCCCTAAATGTCAACATTCCACCAATTAGAAATATTGTCATGAATATCCGGAGCTAAAAGCCACATCTTCTAAAACCTGAAGGGAAAGGCCTTTCTCCCATTCAAAGGGGATATATTCAGAGAAATTAGGAAATGATCAGATCCAATTCTAGACAATGTATTTAATCTGCATGAAGCATTACGAATCCAATTAGGAGAAATAATACCTCTGTCTAGTCTGACTTGGATGAGGTCCTCCCCATGTCTTCTATTGGACCAAGTGAATTTATCCCCAAGGAGATCAAGGTCTAACAAACCCAAAGAATTGACCATATCCGCCAGGTCCTACCTACTATCATCTAAAACTGACATTCCACCAACCTTTTCCATACTAGACAAAGGGGTATTAAAATACCCTAATAGAATCCATTTTTCATTTGGGAAAGCCATTCTAGCATTAATGATAGAGGACTAGAGCAATTTTCTAGCATTTTTCCCATTTGGGGCATAAATATTAGAGATGATCCAAGACGATCCATCAAATAGACTAGTAAATCTAGTGGCAATGTGATTAGGTGAGGCAAAGACAACCTTACCCAAGAGTCATCTAGGATTCCAAAAAGTGGCAATACCACCAGAAGATCCATCAACATCAGTACAATGAGTACCACACTCCCCGAAAAACAACCAACTTGAGCTTTTCCACTCTACACCCAGGCAGTTTGGTTTCTTGAACAAGAAAAATATTCAGCTTGTGATCTCTAACCAGGTTGGATAGAAGATCATGCTTGTGGGGATGATTCAATCCCCTAATATTCCATGAAATGACTTTCATTTGACTGGGTGGGGGGAACCAATCCCCATGTTCTGAAGAGTTCTCTGGACTCCATCAACAATGGAAGCCCGACTATGCTTATCTCTGCTAATCGCATTGGGAGGCCTCCCTACTGTCCTCAAATTAGATTCACATTCTGCCTTTTATTTGTTTCTGGTCTTAACACCACTAGAAACTGGTGTTAATAAATGACCAGCTGGGGAGTTCCTCTTTCTATGCTTAGATTTTACCTCAATAAACAGATTTGGGTTATCATCATCCTGGGACACATCAATGTTTGGATCCGATAAAGTCCCAACTTCAACAACAAGGTGGATGGAAGGATCCACAACCCTAAGATCCTCCATCACACACTTATCCCCATTATAAATATCCTCAGGATTCAAACTTCCCCTACCTCCCCTTCCTCATTCAAGGGTTCCAGGATTGAAGGATTTGGAACTGGATCATCCTGAGCACCCAGGATATTATTCAATCCATCCATACATGGAGAGGGATCCAAAGATGGGGGCACCACTAGATCCACCCTCATTATCTCATTTTTCTTCTTCCAAGTCCTCTAAGGCATAGGCTTAGAAGGTCATTCTTTGACCCAATGACCAACTTTTTTACAATGGAAGCAAGCAAAGGGAATAGATTCATACTCAACTTTCTAAACCCATCTACCCAGCTTAGAGAAGAGGTCAACCTCCTTCGGCAAATTAAGAGATTGTTTAACATTCACACATATTTTGGCATACACCAGACACCTCTTCGCAGAGGTCATAGAGTCAACTGAAAGGAGCTCACTAAAGTAGGCAACAATCCCAACAAATATTTCTTCACCCCAAAACTCCATAGGAAGACTTGGTAGTTGCACCCAAATAGGGGCCTCATTACATTCCCATTCCTTTGGTTAAATCTTGGTTCCCATTTCTTGAGAGCCAACGATGATTTTCCTAACATCCAGGGAGCCCCTGCTAAAATAGATCGAAGGTCCTCCTCATAGGAAAAGGAGAATGAGAAAAAACCATTAGACATAGCTACCACATCGATCTAACCCTTTCCCTTCCATTTACGGGATACCCAATCCCTAACAGCTTCAATATTAGGTCGAGGGCCAATAAACTTGCCAACCAGGACAGAGGCCAGATTAGCCATATTCCTTTCCACAATACAATCTGGAATAGAAATGGAACAAGAACCAAACCCTGGGTCCACTTTATGGAGAATAGGTGCAATAGCCTTGCCTTTGAGGTTTGACCCAAATAAAGTAGACCATTTTCTTTTACAATCCAGAGAAACCGGTTTTGTAAGATTCTCCACAAACTTTCTGGGACCCTCCCCGCCACAAGGTAAAATAGTAAAGTCATCTTTTTCGATTGGTGGTACCAGCAAGGTGCCCCCATCCCAAAACCCGTTGAGACTGCCATCAGAAGCTTCAGATTCCGTTTCTTCCGTGGTGGAAATCAAGTGGGAACCTCTAGAACCTTCATCACCCGATCTTCCCACTCCTACTCCTGCTCCTTTCGAATTCAAACCATTTGTTCCCTCTATTCCCGCCTCTCTAGCCACTCCCATGTTTTTAATGTTTAGCCTTGTTATTGGCCTATGTACTCTATCTTTATGTTGAAATGTAATTTCATTTCTATGATCTTGTATATTTGAACATGTGGCATTAATTTATGCTTGATTATGCTTTTTTTGTGAATTATGGTTGCCCTCTCTCTCTCTCTCACACACACACACACACTATATAATCAATTAGATTAAGAGAAACCCTTTAAAATTTTAATAATTAAATTCAATTACATAAGTTGAGGAATTTACAACTCAACAAGGAGCTTACAAACTTACCCTTCCACGCACCCATCTTATATCTAAATAAATTGATAAGATCTACCCAAAAGAAGGAAAAAGATTTTTCATGAAATAAAATAGGAAATCTATGATTATAGAGTACTTCTATTAGACCCTCTTTATTTCATATAGTGGACGTCGTCTTTGTAGATCCTTTGTAAGAATAATTGCTTTGACTTATGTTCTCACCTAACATATTCTAAAAATTATCTTGAAATTCATGTCTTTCTTAGATATGCGTTTATTAGCCTTGAGAAGGTATTGTTGACAAGATTTAAGAAGACAAGAAGAGATTCAATAAGATTACAATAATAGACATCTCTTGAATGTTATAGAAAAGCTATAACTTTACACAATTTTTTTTTTTATGAAATCAAAATATTTGATTTTTCGTAATGTGTCTCTAAAATGTAACATAATGAAATGTTGTATGACTACCTTCATTATAGTTAAATGAAAAGAATAGAATAACTAAACATAATCTAAATTAAAAATAAAAATAATAATTTGGAGTTATGAAATATTAATAATGGTGGTGAAAGAGAATAGCGATGGAAGACTAACAAAATGAATGAGCCGTTCCGATTCAAGTTGCAGTTTCTGTTGAGCAAAAGACAAGTGGACAATAAATGGCAATTCGTAAAAGGAATTAAAAATTGATATTACTATTGCAAAACAAGTCGATGTGGCCGTCGTTGTAGTATAGTGGTGAGTATTCCCGCCTGTCACGCGGGTGACCCGGGTTCGATCCCCGGCAACGGCGATTTTGTCAATTTCTTTGTTTTCTTAAAAGACCAGTTCCTAATCAGGAAAATTTGATTTTCATTATGAGAATATTTCAATGATAATTTTTGTATGAGAAATTAAAAATCATTACCTGAATAAGAATTATATACATAAAAATTTAAAACATATCAATATTGTATATTATTTTAGTGGTTATTTTTAGATTGATATAGAATTAGAAAAAAAATAAAAAATTCTTTAGTTGTTTATGAATTCAATAATATGTTATGAATAAATACAAGCTTTTAGAAGCATTATTATTAATATAGTTATTATTTTGAAACAATTTATGTTAGCGGTATTACTAATATTAATAGAGTATCATCATTACTTAAAGTCTAATCCGTCTCTTTTTCATTATTGTTCTTAATATGTCGAATAAATGATACATTGGTCCCAATATGTCAAACAAATGATACATATATCAATTAGATATTAGCAAAATATTGCCATTAAATGCGGTTATTCTAACATTACATGCATATTAAGATACCATAGTTTGTTTTTGTAAATAAATGTTGACAATATTGAGTCAAACACTAGGAAAAACATGACCAAGGTAGTTTCTTTGGACTTCAATTTTTTTAATTTTTTTTTGAATCCATGCCTTTTGGATTAAGGCTACATGCTTATGAGTTCTTTTATCTTCAACAAGATAAAGATCCCTAGTGAGGGAGTATAGTTATAGTGCAAAAAATGTAATATAATCTAAAGTTAAGTTTCTATAATCTCACAATTTAATTGTTCATACTTCCTAAAATTTCTCAAGGCCCACAAGTTATTTATTTGTAAATCCCAATGGTCAAACACTTCTATACTTTGTGGTTGCATTCCTCTGAAAAATTTATAAAAGTATAAAAAGGATGAGGTCATGGGATAAATAATGTATATCAAGGTATGCATACTCATAAGGGCACATATCAAGCATGATGCATTAGTATGGATAACTAAATCAAACATAGTTTGTGTAGACACCTAAATTTTTTCATACCCAACCTCAATTGACTTTATCCCATTCTAGATATTAATTGAAGAAAAAATCATTATTTATTTAATTAATTCATCATTCATCTTTCACCCTTAATTAAATAAATATAATTAAGTTTAACCTTATCCCATAAATCTTCCAACTAAATCAATTAACATTGACTACTTAATTAATTGATTTAGTCTAATTAATCATATTACTATTTTTCTAATATTTAGTTTAATCTCACCTACAATTCTTGTTCATTCAATCCTAGCCATTGAATCCATTTCACATGGATCAAGATCTAATCTTTCCATCACTTGACAATTGTCTAGAACCTACCTACCCTACCCATTTCTCATACATGTATAAGAATATCTCTCGTGCATGTGAAGTCACCCTACATCTTACACATGTCATAAAGTAGTCATGCTACCTCTTACACATGCCATAAGATAACCACTTGACCTTCCCCAACTTGTTCCTTTCATGAGCTTCCTTATGTACATGCTCACACGTGTGATCACACCTAGCTCTTACACCTATGATACATGTCATTTTAATGCCTCATCTTATGACACTTGTCACAAGGCTAACCCCTTAATCCATGCCCTCACTTTCATTCAATTCTAGCCATCCATTAGAGATTGTATCTTGGTCCTTGATTTTCCTCATAGAAAATCTATAAATTTAGGCCTCTCATTTTGATCATTCACCTTCTTTATATCTTTATGCTACCATTTTATTCATATATCAATTCTAATATCAACACTAAAAGAGTAAATAAAGTGTGGAATTTGGTGAACTTGACTTTGGCTCACTTGAAGAAGCAATGCCATTTGAGGTAAAAATATTTAGTTTAATTTCTTTATCTTTATGTTACTTTCTCATTTGATTTTATTCATCTTAGTTTGATGTCCATTGATTTTCCTACTTGACGATTAACTTGGTAAAAAGCTAAAATGGTTATGATTTATGAATTATAAAAACATTTGAGAAGCTAACAAAAATGATTGTGTCTTTATCTAAATTTTGTAAGAAACAAGTGTTGAGTAAAAAGAAACAAGTTTGGTCCATCCACAACCTCACATTACAACTTCTAGTTTTGGTTTCTAAGGAAGATAATATAATAGATCCATCTAAGGATATGCCATATTACAACTTTTAGAAATATTGTGAGTCTTTATATTTAAGTCTCATCACTAGAAAGAAGTTATAAATGGTTGAGTTAGGATTAATTGAACTTGCAATAGAGTTGTTGACGAATGATATTGGAAAATATGAAGATCCCCTAATTATCCTCATTATTAGTGTATTCATTGTAATATATTACCTCTTAATTAAGATTCATTAGATGAGTTCAAGTTCTCCATTGTTTAGGTCATAAATAACACTTGGATTGATATTTTAGTCGATTATTTGCACATATAAAGTAATGTGGAATCCACCTATTTATATGGATGATTACCT
The DNA here is from genome assembly GCF_030272615.1 of Cryptomeria japonica. Taxonomy (NCBI): domain Eukaryota; kingdom Viridiplantae; phylum Streptophyta; class Pinopsida; order Cupressales; family Cupressaceae; genus Cryptomeria; species Cryptomeria japonica. The sequence goes on from NC_081407.1 coordinate 622,173,874, forward strand.
TTATCAATAGATAAGATCTCAGTATGAGAATTGGGAGGTAATGTAGACTAAATTGATCTAAGCTAGAAACATATAGGTCAAAGGAAATGAACTCATGGACTATCTTTCTAAGATTCATAGGCTTCTACTAAATGCATGCATCCACTTTCTTTATTTTATTTAAAACTCAAACATCATTGATAGTACAAGTCGATTGGCCCCCACTATTTTATAATGTTTTTACAAACACTTATTATATAAAGTGTATTAGTTGCACTATCTAACTCAACAAAGGTGTAGTTTTTCTATAAGTTTGAGGCTTTAAACATTGAATCTTGCATGAGTATTAAATTATTTTTGGCTTATAGCTTAAAGAAAAGGTGACCCTATTTCCACCTCATTTTTATGTGTCTCATCTTTTCTTTGTTCTTCTCCAAAGTTGTGCACTTGATCACATCCACCCTCTATTGATAAGCTCTTTAAGAAATGTCTAGTTGGATCTCTTATGTTGAGTAATTGTCCAAGGGAACTCAAATTCGTTTCATCAAATATCCTAAGTAAAATTGTTAAAGGGTTCTTTTGTGATCAATGCCTTGTAACTTGACCTTTCATTAGGTTATTTTAGGTCATTTCAAAGTTTTAGAGCTTCTCATCGTGATGTCAATATCATATCCATTATCCTTGGCATTCATTTCCCCTAACTCCCCTTTTTCCCGCCAAGACCCTTTTCCTTAAATTTTGGGATTTTGGGTATGACCAACCATACATTCTTTACTCAAAAGTCACTAGTTTACCCCAAAATCTAATTTTTTTAAAAAAAAATTTTTAGAGTTTCTCGTCATGAATTTATTGTTAAACTTATCATCCCTAGCATGTCTTTCTTCCATCTACCCTTTTCCTTAAATTTTAAGATTAAGGGTTTGTTTTTTCAATCATGCTCTCCTCAAAAGTAATTTTCTCCCCCAAATATAACTTTCTAAATTTTAAATTTTAAACTTTCTCATCTCAATATTCTTGTTGAACTTTTCTTGACCAAGTCTCAAAACTCTATCATTCAAACAAGAAAAATTAACCATCTCCTTGCATAACCTGAGTTGTTAGTAGTCTAAAATAGACAAGATGCAAAATATGAAGGCTCCTAGATGCCTCTTGGTACCTACATGGGTCCTTTTGAGACTTGAATGGTGTACAAAAGTATGTGGTTGTTAATGTAAGGGGCATAGTTTCAAGTGTATGGTCATATAAAGGTGATACAAGTAGAAATAGGGGGCTTGTAAAATTACAAATGACCATGGTTCTTTCTCCTATATCTATTGATAGTTCAATGAAAGTAATATATTTTTCTAGATTTACCTTGAAGAAGAGAGCAAGAAAACAAATAGTTAAAAAACTAGCAAGAAGAAAATATTGTAAGAAACCTCAGGGTTTCATTTTCTAGTTTTGCGTAGTATTATTTTGAGACAATATTGTTGTAGGTTTGTTCAAGATTTATAATAGAATAATTGTTACTTTAAAGAGTCATTGTAACTATAAGGTCCAATGTTTCTCAAGTGTCTCTATGAGGTGTTTGTGTACTTGTAATATCATAAACTGTATATTCTTTACAATTTCATGCTAAGTTTACCACCCGTTTTGGAGGTCATGATTGATCCTATGTAAATTAGCTTATTCTAGGTCCAAATTAGAAATTTGGGTCACATTGATTAGTGCCTAGCCCTTTGTGCAACTAAAAAGGGTTGGACACTAGTACCTAACACTAATGTCCTCCTAAATTGGCTTAAAATTCAAGTATGTGAAAGTCAACGTAGAACCTTAATGATTGTATTCCTATTGTTAGCCTCTCCTGGGTAATTTCTAACAAAAGGGAGTAAGTCACATATAAAGGTGATTATCTCTCTCATTTGAAGTCCTAACAACTCTGACTAAGGAAATATCTCAAGCACTGTAATGATTAAGCAATAACAAACAATTGAGCTAAGAAGTTTGAGGACTCTATCAAGTACGATGCCATGTAAAATTGAAGTAATTTTGTTTCTTATTCTCATGGATATGTGGTGTGCTAAGACTTGTAGGATGTCATCAACACCTTGTGTGGAACTCAAGCAAGGGATTACCATAAGAGGTAATTATTGCTGTTTCAACATCATTATTGCTTATTTTCCTCTTCTCATGAGGAAGTGCATGATGATTTATCACTAATCATTGCTTTAGGAAAATTGGTTGGTTTATTTTCCTCTTCAGTAGCTAAATAATTAACTGCACGCTTTAATTGAACTTATTACTTAGAATTTACAAAAAATATTGTGTTTAGTTTGAAAATAAATGCTCTAAAATACATCATTAACATATCTTGTTTTCATTTAGAAACACATTGTTGCATATTTTTCATATTTGATTACATTGATTCATTGATTAGATAATGTCAACATCAAATATGTCCCCTTCATGTTTTTCTTGTCTCAAATCACTAGTAGATGCTTCTTGTTGTACTTTTTATAATTCTTATAGATGAAGTTCTAACTTCTTTTACTTCTAATATTTCTTTCATTAAGGATGTAAGCAAGATATTCCTCTTGTTACTTATTACGATAATGATTCACATGTATCCTCTTTCGAGGAATGCTTATCTGAATCATTCATGGATATTCTAATGGAATTATCAATCTTCACAAGATTTTTGAAACTCTCCTCAAAAGAAAATTATTAAGATATTACAATTGTAGCTAATTCCTTATATGTTACTACAAGTGTAACGCCTAGTACTACCTTGATATTTATTCCTCTATATGCCCATTCTATGTTCTCGTATTATCACTATTAGGAGATTAATTTCCTATTTTACAAGGACCTTTAGAGTAGTACCTTCATATCTTCAGACTTTAGGTGTTTGTTAATCTCTATAAAAGGATTCATGTTACCCTTGTAGGTACATATACATACATAGTAGCTAAAAATATTATGAAAATCCTCTATATGTATGTACATTCTTCATTTCATCATTTTAAAAAAATTGGGGAATGATACAAAGTATTTAGACATTCAAGGCTCTTCCATATTAACCCAACATTTATATTTATATTTTTCATGTAAAAATTATTTATTTGTACTCATAGATCCACAATGCTTTGGAAATTATGACAATATAATCCTTCCTCTGGTAATGTTTATAGCTATGATTAATTCACATTTATACTAACCCCAAGCTTGTGGATCCCTTAGTTTTTGTGTGTTTCAAGTGATATTTTATGCTTTATGTGAAATCCCTACATTATGTGATGTCATTCTATGAGTGCATTTTTTTGTTTTCCATGCTTACAACATCCTTGTGGGTGTTTTAGATGTTATAAATATTTCTATCTCCTTTTTTTCCTTAAAATAACTTGCATTATTTGCATCATGCAATTCTTTTAACCGGGGGTTCATAGTTCACATACCTCACTTTTATAATTCCTAGAACATTGTAAATCTTTGCATTCTTCACATTGTTTGTAGCATATGAGCCACCAAACATAATGGAATAATGGAACTTTCTAGGCTATGAATTCTCACATTATAAATCTCATAGCATTCATGAATAATCAAAATTATTGTATGGAATCTAGCATAACACAAATTTCTAACTATACTTGGTATTTAGCCTAGGCACACATCACTAGAGAAAACCTCTTCGTATATGTTCTTCATGCTCCTCTAATCTTATTTATTCTTGAGTGTGTCTTTATATGTTTGTTGTGTATTAGTGTCTGTACTATATTTTTTTTGTGCATATTATACTTTCTAGTTAATATATTTTATCTAACATGCTTATTTTGTGATTTTTTCTCATAATGGTCAATGTCTTATGAAATATATTTTGGTTGTTTTATAGCTATTCCTTTGGGGGATTACCCACCTTATTTGAAAATTATATACCCTTTATAATATCCTTGGGTAAACTTTATGATTTCTCTATTTATTTAGCATTCATATCTAATGTAGATCATATGCCTACAAAAGTGGAGGCAAAATATAATGTCAAAAATTATACACCTTTACAATTTCACACTCTATCATACTCTATCATGTCCCCACTTTAACACTCTGACATATAGTATCTCAATTATAAAACATCAACACTTGAATTGCCACTAGTATACCACAAAAATATGATTTTAGTGCTTGTTTGCACGTTACTTTCACCCAGTATTACTATTAGTTTGGGAAGTAAAGGGACTCTTCAAGTGATCCTAATTCTTGACATACACCACCTTCTAACATACCCATTTGGTTTTTGAAGTTTGTTTTTTATTTAATAATTCTCACTTAACAATTTTTAAGGAAGATCTATCATTTTCAAGCAACAGTCAATGGCTTTTTTCATGTGATTTCTAATACATTTTTTTTTTAATGTAATATCTTCATGATATAGTAGCAAACTGTTGAGGTAAGAAAAAAAATATTTTTTTTGAGAGTTTTCACAAGCTTTAAAGTGTTTTCATTGCTATGATACTAAGTTACTCCCTTTCTCTATTTAAGTTATTCTCAATTTCAATTCAAAGTCTTATTATTTTTCATTTTAATTATTATAAAAATATAAGCTATTCTTGATATAAATATACCAAAATGGGGGGTTTGATTGAGCCAAAATCATTAACAAAAATAAATTTATTTTTTTATTCTTTTTAACTTGCAAATCTTTGTTGAAAAAGAAGTAACCCTAACAAGTGATGCATGTTACAATTCGTTCTTTCGTATTTTAGTTTCTTTTCTAGGAGTATTTAAATTTATTCACCTTTTCTATCATTTTTAGTTATTTCAATAACTATATCTGCTCTAAAATCATGTCTTTTATAGTTTGGTTTATATAAGAGATATTTTTGTAACTAGAAGTACTTTTTTTTGGTGTTTGGATTGGACAACATTATGATGTGAAGACACTTATATGATGTTCAAGAAAAAAACTCCAAGTCATTAGTGATCAACATTTCCTATTTGCATTGACAAAAAGTTGTAATAATTTCTAACAATTTACTATAATTGAACATCTTGGCTTGTAATTTGTAAATTTATGTTTAACAGATTTTTTATAAAAATAATGATAAAAAATATTTAATTAATGCTTAAGCTACTAGTTTATCCCAATGCTTATAGGGGCTAATTCTCAAGGGAATATCCTTTGAAGTAGTTAACATTTTAACTCTCTATAGAGGGTAGGTGAAAAGTAGTGGTATGAGATGAATAAGTGGATGCACATATTATGGAGATAGGAAGTAGGCAAAAGAACAAAATCTATCATAGATAAGGGAGGTAAAAAAAGGCACCGCAAAATAAGTTATAAAGATAGGAGACAATATATTTGATAAGAAGACACAATTCAAATAATCTAAAGAGATTACCTTAGCACCAACTCTTAAATAAATTTCAAATCTTAAGGACTATTAATCAATGAACCATGAAGGTTCTCAGCTAAATTTGTAATATCATGAACATTGGAAAAACTAGTAATCTCCTATGTAAAATTTTGATCCTGTAAATATCCCTTATTGATATATAATTATAAGGTCAATAACCATAGAGAAAAAATTTAACATAGATTATATGTTAGCTTTGTATCTATAACTATCAACATTACTTCCTATTTGTTTATGAACTTGTAACTTAGCATAAATATTTAAAATTTAAAAATAAGAAAAATAAGTAAAGATGAAACATAATAATATAATATTTAACACAACACACAATTTCTACATGGAGAAAACTAATGAGCACATGGTTATACTGAGAGGGGGGTGAATTAGTATAACAAAAAAAATCAATAATTCAAACTTTATCAACCACAATAGCACCATTTACTTAATTTTAACAACCATGTACATGAGAAGAACAATATTGTTGGACACACCATAGGACTGAGAGGTGGGGGGTGGATCAATCTAGACCTTAAAACAACTTACCTATAATCCTTTAAACTTGAAACCACAATTAACTTAGCTTTGCAATCATGAAACATGAAAGAACAAAGAACAACACACACAATAACACCATATTTACATGGAAAACCTAAGAAGGGAAAAAATTGTTGGACATTGCTACTTCTAGGATATATTGTCGTCATTGATGCCAATATATTCCTATGATTTATTATTCTGGTGATTGCAGATTGGTCTATTGGGATCCTCTTTTGGTGTATGGAGTATTTCTAGTATCAGTACATCTTTTTGTATTAGTTTCAATGATCCGGGAAGATTAATTCATCATATCATATGATCCGATTTGTAGTTTGTTTTTCTAATTAGTGCTTTATAGAGTTTAGTATTTCCTCTAGTATATTCCAGTGTGATCAGATCTTGAGCTAAGACTTTGGGAGATTATTTGAGATGGTCGTGTGTATTTTCATTTCAAATGGTTTGTGGTTTGGTGCTACATGGGTCATCTTTCTTCGTGACAGTTGCTTCTATTTGAGTATTCTTGAGGTTCAGGTGTTGTTGCAGCCATTACTGTAATAACTCACTCTACTCAACCCCCCAAAAATTGACTATTTATTTTTTAATTAATTAATTAATTTATTCTTAAGTGTGTTTGATTCAATCGCATACTTTGGGCATCTATCCAAATGGAATAGGCATTCATCCATCCGAGATGAGCATCTAACCATACAAGTTAGGCATCTGTCTGTACTGGACAAGATGTTTCATCTATCCAATTTAGGATAGGCATCTACCCAAATGGGGTAGGCATCTATCCAATTCGGGATAGGAAGTTCTCTGGCCAGAGACTTAGACTCATCGAGACCATCCGAGTCTTGAGTCACTCTCTAAGAACTACATTTCTCTACTAGGAATGCACCGAAGTCGGCGTCCTTAGGAGTAAATAAAATAACACATTACAAGCTTGAATTCTGCCTCGAAATTTGGCCTAAAGCCTTGGGAAGTCAATGGAATCCATATGGGATTCCTTCCGAGTATGCATTGAATTATTATTATTTTTCTTAATATCTTCCAATTAGTAATTATATACCCTATGATTGAGAGACCAAGGGACTTCGCAAACCATCTACTCGCTTAACCAAAATCCTAGACCCCATCCCCAAACACTTGAGTACTAGGGACAACTCCGTCCCTAGATTGCCTACATACCCATTTCGGCACAGATCAAGGCATAAAGTATGTAGTTATATTTTCTAACTGGGGTTTAATGTAAACTATTCTGGTGGGTACACAACCCTTTCTATTGTCATTGTCCTAGGCAATTTATTTGTGGTTGCTACCCACGCTAGTAGCTCTATAAAAAATAGGCTCGAGGTGGCCCTTTCTTGTGGCCTAATAACTAACTCCTAATTCCTATCATAAGTGTCGCCCTTAACCCATTATCAGATCTGCAGAAAATACAACATGATAAATAATTTCATCATCATACGCAACCAATCCCTAATGGGGGGTTTTTCTATGGTTTCATCTGAGCGGATGTAAAGGTTCATTACTTAAATTTATCTTTTTAAATTATCGATCCAAGGGGGATTACTCGCCCCTTGTATTTTAACTTCCAAATGACCCTTATTACTCCCCGATGATTTATAGGGATGATGCCACAGATGTCGTTATTGCAACTTTATTAGGCATTAGGTACAATAGTTCAACACCACAACATTACCTGTAAGCGTGACCCAAAGGCACCGTACATACCGAACGCTAGCTACTAAGGCTTTTTTTTTCCCAAACACCTCTTGCTTTGTTTTCCTACCAAAGAATTTAACTATTATACCTTGAGAGATTTAAAATGAACATTACTCTATTGTAATTAAAGTCGAGATCATTTTTGTAAGAATTAAATAATTGAAAAAAAATAACTCATGAAATTGATTCTACGAATAAAGGAAGGAGGATTAATTGAAAATAACAACTTCTACTACTAGGTGATCATTATTCAAAGAGAGAGTTAGCATTCTCATTCTTAAAAAAATAACATAAATAACGCAACTAGATAATAAATATGTAACTTGCAATAAAAGTGTAAAATGAGTAACTTGCATATTGACAAAAGCTACTTGCATGGTAATAATAAACGCGTAACATATACAAAGTGTATATAGTATAAAATTATATAATGACCAATGCACATCTACAAATTAAATTCCATTGATTTAACCCTAACTAATTTCCCTTCTAAAATTGTCTCACTTATTTAATAAGGAAAGAAATGAATATTTCTTCTACAATTAATGTTGCCAACTTCATAATCGAAGTTTAACAATTGTTGAAATTGAAGTATTAATTATAATTTAATTCATTCAACTCAAATTTTTACATCAATAAAAAGTTATCATGATGATATTTATAGTCAATTAGTACCATATTGTTTCATAACCAAATCTTACATTGGTAAAATTTAATTATGATTAACTAGCTATAATATAACAACTATATTAATAATTTATTAATAAACTTATTTAATAAAACTTAATTTTTTTCGAACCTGACTCACTTTATAAATTCCAATAGCAAGAAATGAAGAATTTTAATTTAGTTTATAATGCCACATTTAAAGTGGACGTTGCAAGTTGGGGAGAGAGGATGGGGAGGTGGGCCCGTGGGCCCCCGCCCACCCCATACCCCCGTGGGTCACTGTGTTGACAGTGACCGTAGGGAGTGGGGTGGGTGGGGTCCCCTCGTGCCCACCTCACCTCCCACCCACAATCATCGAAACAATTAATTAAATTAACGGCCCGTAAATTAATTTTCATTCCAAAATTTATATAGTTTTTTGAAATGCATTTATAATTATAATTATATATATATATATATATATATATATATAGATATATATATATATATATAATCTGAGTTTACTTATATATAAAGAAAATCACATATAGACACTTAGGAATTAAATAACTGAAACGTAAATCCACAGAAATATATATATATATATATATATATATATATATATATATATATTCATTCCAAGAGAAGATTAGGTAGATGGACAATCTGTATTATTAGGGACGTGATTTTATTTAGAGAAAAATTGTAAAAGAAGATCTGTTCACTATTGAGCAATATACATTTCTAGGGAGGTAAAATTATTGTCAAGAATATTGAATAGATGATTAGGTGTATGTTTTGAAAGAAACAATAAAATTTATTTCAAAGAGAGAATAAAGTTTATTTACAGGGAAGGTTTATTACCACAGTATAGTTTCATGCTCACAAAGAGATTCATTATTCACAGAGATATAAGTAAAAGGGATTCATTACTACAAGGATTCATTACTATGAGAGAAGAAAGTAAAAGAGATTCGTTATGCAGATGATTAAATTTATATAGAGAGAAAATTGTTCACAGGAAAGTAATATAAAGGTACAAAAGAGATTCGGTCACAGAGAAAGGATAAATAAGTATAAAAGATTTGTGCACAAATATACATTACAAGTTTTTTTTTTTCTTGTTTTTTCAGAATGAATCTTCTCAACATGTTTGAGATTGAAGTAAATAATGTTTCTCAAAGAGAAATATACTCTCTTTTACCACAAAGAGAAGGAATTTTTTTTCTTTCCCATAGGGCATATTATATATATTTGCATAGAGATTAATAGCTAATGAGGGTTTGCAGGAACACCTACGCAATGCATTTGAAATAAAAATACACTTTCTGGTAATAAAGTTTCCCGAGAGAGAGAGATTTTTATATTATATTCAGAAAAGATATTATGAGATACAAAGAAAAAGATTTTTCAATAAAATAGTTTAAAAAAGCATAGTTTGAGGAAAGGAAGGAAAAACAAAGGTAAAAAGAAAAAATCTGATTTCTTTATTTTCCTCTAAAAAAAGAAAATCTACATATGCATAGTTGTAAAGATTTCTATCAATGCATTTTTCTAAAGAAAATATATTTCCTCTTTTCATTAGAGAATTTGAATTGTCAAAGCTTTTTCTTTTGAATCCTCTACAATCTTCTAGCTATCCTTCTTAGAGCCTTCCTTGAAACTTGGTGAGGATTCTTCAAGAGAAATCTTAATAATTCTACACATGAAACGTGACTACAAGGAGAGATCCTACTACTAACAACAAGAAAACTTGAGAGAATTACTTCACCCCCAAAAAAATGAATCACATCATGAAGGTATATCATACATTATATAGAAATATATGCACCCATTCCATTATCAAGCACATTAATTGAAAAATGGAGGTTTCTTTCCAAGATTGGGTTCATGCAAGATTGATTAACCATTTAATGAAGGAGTTACATGCAAAAATATGAAATTTGAAAACTCCCTCTAGAAGCTTCTACTTTCTCCTACAACAAGTGCTCAAATTGAAATTGAGTAATTAAATAATTTTCTAATTAAACTATGATCTCAAGTCTGTGTGTGTGTCTCCATTATTTTTCTTTTTATAATGATAACTTATAACCATATTCAGTAAATCATTTATAACTAATTAAAATCACAAAAATGATAATAATGATAATGGTAGCAAGTTTTAACAAGATAGAGAAAGAGGGTTATGACATCCTTCCCCCCTTAAATTGGGCATCGTCCTGATGCACTTATTTAATACAACCATAAAAATATTATGTATTTCATGATAAGTCTAGAACAAAAAAGGAAACAATTGTTGCATCTCATTAGTGTCTACCCATGTAGCATTCTTTTTGTCATAGTGATTCCATTGTACTTTGCACTGATCAACCTCTTTGTTGCACAATTGGTATTGGCGTCTCTCCAAGATTTGTATGGCTCTATCATTATTCCTCTCATTTCTTAGACCTGTAAGGCATCCAAATTCAAAATATGTTTCTAATTAGGCACATACTTTTTAAGAAGTGACACATGGAAGACATCATCAACTCGGCTCAACTGGGGAGGTAAGGTCAATCGATACACAACTGGATTAACCTTTTCCAAGATCTCAAAAGTTCCAACATAATGAGGTGCAAGATTAGTCTTTTTCCCAAATCTTATGGAACTCTTATATGGTTTAACCCTTAGGAAGACTTTTTCTCCCACCTCAAACTCCCTTGGTGTCCTGTTCTTGTCTACATAACTTTTCTGTCTATTCGAACACTTCCTTAAACCTTTGTCTTATTTCCTTAGTTTTCTTTTCCATTTCCTTCAACTTATCTGGACCAATTATTACTCTATCCTCAAGGCAATCCCAACTCAAGGGTGTTCAACATGGTCTACCATACAATGCTTCAAAGGGTGTCATTCCCAAAGATGTTTGAAAGGTATTATTGTAAGAAAACTCTACTAGTGGTAGGTACTCATCCCATTTATTTTGTTGGTCCATGTAGTGCATTCGAAGGAGGTCTTCCAAAATATGATTTGTCCTTTTTGTTTGACCATCAGTTTCAGGATGTTATGCAATACTAAAGTTTAGTTGAGTTCCCACTGCTGACTGAAGAGTTGTCCAAAACTTTGAAGTGAGTCTAGCGTCTCTATCTAATATGATTTTCTCTGGCATGCCATGTAGCCTAATTATTTCCTTAACAAAATGCCTTGCCAAAGTAGGTGCATCATCTATCAAGTTCCTTGGTATAAAGTGTGCCACCTTTGTGAGTTTGTCAATAACCACCATTATTGTATCATACCTACAAGGAGACATGGGCAACTCTTGCACAAAGTCCATACTAATAACTTGCCACTTGTGTTGAGGTACATCATGTAACTATAATAGTCTAGTTGGATGTCTATGTTGTTCTTTTACCCTTTGACACTCCAAACATTTAGACACATACTGAACTATTTCATTCTTCATCCCTTGTGAAAAGTATAGCTTCTTTAGATTTGCATAAAGTGTATTCACCCCTGGGTGTCCTGAGTAAGGGGTGTTATGAGCCTCAGATAAGATCACTACCTTCCTTAAGTTCCATAAATTTGGAACATAGATTTTGTTATTATACCTTAGCAACCCTTCTTCATCTAACATGACCCCTTCAACCTTAGGATCTATTGGATCATACTCTAAAGTCAAATTTACTTGCTCATACCATGGATCATATTCTCGCTCTTCCATTACTTGCTTCTTGAAAGTGGTTTTGAATATTTCTATAGTCATCTAGTGCCTCCTCCTACTCAAAGCATCTGCCACCCTATTTTCTTTTCCCTTAATATATTCGATTTCAAAATCATATTCACTTAGAAATTCTAACCACCTTCTTTGTCTAGCATTTAATTGGGGTTGGGTAAAAATGCACTCGAGTCCTTGTTTGTCTGATTTTAACTCAAAGGATTTCCCATGTAAGAAGTATCTCCATTTTTGTAGGGCATGCAAAATTGCTTCTAACTCTAAGTCATGGGGTGCATAATTTACTTCATGAGTTTTCAACTTCCTAGATTCATAATCCACAACCCCTTCATCTTGAAGAATTACTACTCCTAATCCTTCAATAGAAGCATATGTCACAATGGTGAAGTTCCCATTTGGATCTAGAACCCTTAAGATAGGTGTTGTAGTTAGTTTTTCTTTAAAAATTTGAAATGCCTTATCACTTTTCTCTATCCACACAAACTTTTTACCTTTCCTTTGCAATGACGTGATACGGTTTTCTATCTTAGAGAATACGTTCACAAACCTCCTATTCTAGCCTTGCTAGCCCCATAAATCTTCTTACCTTTGAAACCTTTTTAGGGATCAACCATTCTACTATTGCCTTTGTCTTATCTAGATCAACTGCTATTCCTTCCTTTGATACGATATGCCCAAGATAGTGAATCTTTTCTTCGAACAAGGCACATTTTGATAATTTTCCATATAAATTACGTTCCCTTAACCTTTGAAAGACCAATTGTTGGTGCACTAAATGTTCCTCTTAATTTCTAGAGTAAATCAAGATGTCATCCAAAAATACCAAGACAAATTTATCCAAGTAGTTATTAAGGACACTATTCATTAGGTTCATAAATACATCTGGGGTATTGGTTACACTGAAAGGTACTACTGTCATTTCATAATGCCCATATCTAGTCCTCAAAGCTATCTTCAAAATTTCTTTTTCCTTAATTCTGAGTTGATGATATATCTTGATCGGAGGTCTATCTTTGAAAACATTGTTGCTCCCTTAATTTGATCAACAATATCCTCTATTCGAGGAAAGGGGTGCCTATCATTTATTGTGACCTTGTTCAACATCCTATAGTCGATGCATAGTCTTAAGGTCCCATCCTTCTTCTTAAGAAATAAGACGGGCGCTCCACATGGTGATACATTTGGCCTTATTAATCCCTTAGCTAAGAGTTCCTCCAATTGCATTTTGAGTTCTTGTAATTCAGTTGTAGTCATTCAGTAAGGTTCCCTTGATACCGGTTCAACTCAAGGTAGTATGTCGATAGAAAAATCAAACTTCCTTTGAGGGGGTAAGCCTGGTAATTCTTCTAGAAATACATCCTTGTATTATCATAAGAAGGGGGTATTTTCAAAAGTTGGAGTATTTTCCTCTTCTCCTTCATCAATTCCAACCATATAGATTAGGCCTCCTCTTCTTCTTTCCTTCTTTAATTGCATGGCTGATATGGTTTCTATATTGGTAGGTTTAAACTTTCCTTGGATGTTGACCCTTCTTCCCCCATCATCCAAACACTCGACCACTTTGTTGTAGCAATCTACACTAGCTTGATGATCTGCTAGCCAACACATTCCAATAATTACATCATATAACCCTAGAGGTGTCGCATAGAGATCTACCCTTGTTTCAAACTTGGGAAATTGTACCCTTGCTCTTGGTAAACACTTGGTTACTTCCCTAGTTTCCTTATCCCCATACTGAACCGTCCATGATGACTCCATTTGTTTAACTCTTAATGCAAATTTTCTTACCAATTCAAGTGAAATGAAACATTTTGATGACCCACTATCAATTAGAATTGAAATTGGTTGTTCAAATAGTGTACTTGTAGTTTCCATGGGAACATTCTGAAATCTTGTTCTTCGGTTTCTAACTGTTGCATGAATCTTTTGTTGAAGTCCTTGTTGTGATTGGTTGGCCCTGATCTGGCCTTGCATTCTTGGGCATTCTCTAGCAAAATGGTCCCCTCCACACATAAAACACCCACCTGGTGGTCCCCGCCTTACTTGATTCCTAGGAGGATAATTCCATGCCTCATTGGACCTTGGTGGATAAGTTTCCCTATTGTGTTGGCCATTTCTGTTATAATTGCCCTTGTTATAATTTCCCCTGTTATTATTATGGATAAGTTGTCATATTGTGCTTGTCATTTCTATTATAATTGCCCTTGTTATAATTTCCCCTGTTATTATTATTATTATTATTATTATTTCCATTCTTTTGATATTGATTATGGGGTGGCCTTCTTTTGGATGAATTATTCCTTTGACTTTTGTTGAAATTGGTGTTCCCCTTGAATTCCTTCTTTCTTTTAAATGAATGATTCCCATTAAAGTTTTGCCCTTTTGCTGCTAGGGCTTGAATCTTCCTTTCCTTCTTTAAAGACTTCTCAAGTACATCATTCATGTTTTCAGGTCCATGCATGTCAACTTCTGCCCCTATGTTGGTGTTTAGCCTAGAAATGAACTTCCTAGCTTGACCTTTCTCATCTTTTTGATACATGGGTATATACTTAAGAAATTTAGCAAATATCCCAATTTTGTTGGATTGTTAAGGACCCTTGTCGAAGATTAAGGAATTATGTCGCCTTCTCATTAAAGATCAATTGTGGTAACCACCTTGTATAAAAATGGTGAACAAATTGATCCCATGCGATTGTATCCCTGCTATACCCATTTTTCTCCTTTGTGTTAGTCCACCAACTAGCTAGCTCTCCTGTGAGTTGATAGGAACCCCATAAGGCCTTGGTTGTTTCGCTAAAGTTCCTTAGTTCAAAGTACTTTTCCATTTCATTCAGCCAATTTTCAGCTCCTTTGCCAATTTGCTTTCCATCAAACTTAGGTGGGGTGATTTTCTTCAAATCCTTAGATAGCTCCAACATATTATTTTCCCTCCTATTGTCTATCTCATTACCTCGATTGTTGTGAAGGTTCCCATTTTTAATTCCACTTCTATTTTCGATGTCATTTTGCCTTTCCCTAAGGTCCTGCATTGATTCCTCCAAGGAGTTGATCTTATTCCTTTGTTCTGTTAGTAAGTTGCTTATAGATCCAACCCCATCTTCATTATTTCCTTGGTCTTGTTGATTTCCTTCATGTTTTTCTTCATGGTTAGGTTCCCTTTGTCTCCTAGTAATGGTAGGACGTCTTTCATTTCCTCTTCCTCTTCCTCTTCCTCTTGCCATCTAGGTTTTACCTGGAATTTAAATTTCCTAGTTAGTTTCTTGATTAAGATATAACAATTTTATCTCTACTGCTTACAAGATAATCCTTTGGTCTATGCAAGTTTAAGTGAGCTCAAGGCCTAGACTTTAACCTTCGCTCTGATATCACATGTAATAACCCACTCTACTCAACCAAAAAAAAAATTAACTATTTTTTTAATTAATTAATTTATTTATTCTTAAGTGTGTTTGATTCAATCGCATACTCTGGGCATCTATCTAAACAAAATAGGCATCCATCCATATTGGATGAATATCTAACCATATGGGTTAGGCATATGTTCATACGAAACAAGATGTTTCATCTTTCCAATTCAGGATAGGTATCTACCCAATCCATGTAGGCATCTATCAAATTCGGGATAGGAAGTGCTCTGGCTAGAGACTTAGACTCATTGGGACCATCCAAGTCTCAAGTCACTCTCTAAGAACTGCATTCCTCTACTAGGAATGCATCGAGGTTGCCATCCTTAGGAGTAAATAAAATAACACAATACAAACTTGAATTCCACCTCAAAATTTGGCCTAAAGCCTCGGGAAGTCAAGCGAGTCCATACGGGATTCCTTTAGAGTATGCGTTGAATTATTATTATTTTTCTTATTATCTTCGAATTAGTAATTATATACCCTATGATTGAGAGACCAAGGGACTTCATAAACCATCTACTCGCTTAGCCAAAATCCTAGACCCCATCCTCGAACGCTTGAGTACTAGCGACAACTCTGTCCCTAGACTGCCTACATACTCATTTTGGCATGAGATCAAGGTGTGAAGTATGTAGTTTCATTTTCTAACTAGGGTTTAATGTAAACTATTTTGGTGGATACGTAACCCTTTCTAGGGTCATTTTCCCAGATACTTTCTTTGTGGTTGCTACCCACATTGGTAGCTCTATAGCAAATAGGCTCGAGGTGGCCCTTGCTTGTGGCTTACTAAGTCCTAATTCATATCATGAGTGTCGTCCTTAACCCATTATCATTTATAGAAAACACAATGTGATAAATAATTTCATCATCATACGCAACCAATCCCTAATGGGGGGGTTTTCTACAGTTTCATCTGAGCAGATATAAAGGTTTATTACTTAAAATTATCTTTTAAATTATTGATCCAAGGGGGATTACCTACCCCTTGGATTTTAACTTCCAAATGACCCTTATTACTCTACTGCGGTTTATAGGGACGATGCCACACACGTCATTATTGCAACTTTATAAGGTGTTAGGTGTAGTAGTTCAACATGACGACATTACACGTAAGCGTGACCCAAAGGCACCATAGATACCGAACACTGCTAAGGTTTTTTTTTTCCCAACACCTCTTGCTTAGTTTTTTTACCAAGGAAATCAACTATTATACCTTGAAAGATTTAAATGCACATTACTCTATTATAATTAAAGTCGAGATCATTTTTGCAAGAATTAAATAATTAAAAAAAATAACTCATGAAATTGATTCTACAAATAAAGGAAGGAGGATTACTCGAAAATAACAACTTCTACTACTAGGTGATCATTATTCAAACAAAGAGTTATCATTCACATTCTTAAAAAAAAACATAAATAACGCAACTAGATAATAAATATGTAACTTGCAATAAAAGTGTAAAATGAGTAACTTGCAAATTGACAAAACCTACTTGCATGGTAATAATAAATGCGTATCAAGTACAAAGTGTATTTAGTATAAAATTGTCTAATGACCAATGCACATCTACAAATAAAATTCCATTGATTTAACCCTAACTAATTTCCCTTCTAAAATTGTCTCACTTATTTAATAAGGAAATTAATGAATCTTTCTTCTACAATTAATGTTGCCAACTTCATGATCGAAGTTTAGCAATCGTTGAAATTGAAGTATTAATTATAATGTAATTCATTCAACTCGAATTTTTACATCAATACAAATTAATCATGATGATATTTATAGTCAATTAGTACCATATTATTTTATAACCAAATCTTACATTAGTAAAATTTAATTATGATTAACTAACTATAATATAGAAACTATATTAATAATTTCCTTGCCAAAAAAATAAAAAAACTATATTAATAATTTATTAATAAACTTATTTAATAAAACTTACTTTCCATTCAAACCCGACTCACTTTGTAAATTTCAATAGCAAGAAATGAAGAATTTTAATTTAGTTTATAATGTCACATTTAAAGTAGACTTTGCAGGTTGGGGAGAGAGGATGGGGAGGTGGGCCCATGGGCCCCTGCCCACCCCATACCCCCAATGGGCCACTGTGCTGGCAGTGGCCGTAGGGAGTGGACTGGATGGGGTTCCACGTGGTCACCACACCTTCCACCCACAGTCACTGAAACAATTAATTAAATTAATTCCCTCATAAATTAATTTTCATTCCGAAATTTATATATATTTTCTTGAAAGGCATTTATAATTATATATATATATATATATATCAATTTTATCTAAGTTTATTTATATATAAATAAAAATCACAGAGAGAGACACTTAGGAATTAAATAACCAGGATGTAAATTCAGAGAGGTAAAATTATTCTGAGAGAATATTGAATAGATGATCAGGTATATGTTCTGAAAGAAACAATAAAATTTATTTACAAAGAGAGAATAAAGTTTATTTACAGGGAAGGTTTATTATCACAATATAGTTTGATGGACTTGTAAAGCACTGAGAGGGGGGGTGAATCAGTGGCACCAATACTTTAAACACTGACCGGTAGATATACTTAACAAGTTTGTTAAACACTATGCATGCAATCCAAAATGATAGAAAAGCATCCACAATAAGTAAAACATCCACCATAGAACAAGTGTTTATACGTGGAAAATCCAAATGGGAAAAAACATGGTGAGATGGGACTCACAAGTTAACTATCTGCAGTAATAGATAACTGACCAGTTAAGGTCTACAAAAAGTTACTCTGCTAGGAGTGAATCCTGTTAAAGATCCCAAAGCTTAGTTAAAATCTATACCCTGTTAAAGGTAGTACCCTATTAGGAGTGACCTCGGTAGAGGATTTCTGAATCCAAACTAATGGATCACCTGGTTACAGGATTTGTACAATGAAGCTTGTTAGAGCTTACCCGGTTAGGGGATTCGACTGTTGTAGTGATTAGAAAACAACAAGTGGTGTGATCTAGTAGTAGCACAACATGCTTGAATAGATCCTCTTCTTCACACTAAAAACTTCATCACCAACATACTCTGCAACTTAACACTTCTGCCTTCGCATCAAATCATCTCATATCATATATCCTTCACTCATACAAAATAATTCACCATGATGTCAATAGATAGACATTTAGATTTCATGTTGGCCTCTAGAAATCATATCATAATTTCCTAGGTGCAGTGTATATGATCAAATGATCATAACTCATCACAAAAATACTGCCAAAATTTATCAGTTAGGATAACTCATCACGACCAGTGATAGCTCATCACATAATCAATGAATACTGGTTGGAACAACAATACCGGTTGGAGTTAAACATATAAACCATTTGTCCTTCGATGATTCTTTGATAATCTCCAATGGATCTTCAGGTTGATGTCGAATTATGTATATCCATATATAAATACACACTAGTTGTCTCCATGTATATACTGGTTGTCACCATGTGTACTGGTTAGGCATAAACTTCTAGTATACCAATTGCAATATAAACAACTTTGAAGTCACACTAGTAGACAATATGAACATATATGTGTGTGTATGTTTTTCATCAATGACAACATATGAAGTTATTCATTACAATCATCATCAAGCCAACATAGTTTCATGCTCACAAAGAGATTTTTTATTCAGAGAGAAATAAGTAAAAGGGATTCATTACTATAAGAGAAGTAAGTAAAAGAGATTCATTATGCAGATGATTAAATTTATATAGATCAAAAAAATTTCATAGGAAAATAATATAAAGGTACAAAGGAGATTCGTTCACAGAGAAAGGATAAATAAGTATAAAATATTTTTACATAAATATACACTACAAGTTTTTTTTTTTTTTTGCAGAATGGATCTTCTCAACATGTTTGAGATTGAAGTAAATAATGTTTCTCAGAGAGAAATATACTCTATTTTACAACAAAGAGAAGGAATTTTTTTTCTTTTCCACAGAGAATATTATATATATTTAGAGGTAGATTAATAGTTAATGAGGATTCACACAAAAACCTATGCAATGCATTTGAAATAACAATACACATTCTGGGAATAAAGTTTTCTGAGAGAGATAGATTTTGATATTATATTCAGAGAAGATATTTTGAGATACAGAGAAAAAGATTTTTCAATAAAATAGTTTATAAAAGAACAGTTTGAGGAAAGGAAGGAAAAATAAAGGTAAAAAGAAAAAAATTTGATTTCTTTCTTTTCCTTTAAAAAAATAAAATCGACATATGCATAGTTGTAAAGACTTCTATCAATGCATTTTTCTAAAGAAAACAAATTACCTCTTTTCATATAATTTATAAACAGTTAAGAAGATAGTTTTCTTGAAGTGCATTTTCATATAAATAATATCTAAGAGAGAAATAAAAACTATTTCCTTTTGAAAATAGAAATTATTCACATGCAATTAAGAAAAAGTAAAAAGGAGAGAACCTGAATTGTTGAAGATTTTGCTTTTGAATCCTCTCCAATATTTTTGCTATCCTTCTTAGACCCTTCCTTGAAACTTGGTGAAGATTCTTCAAGAGAAATTTAATAATTCTACACATGAAACATGACTACAAGTTGAGATAGTACTACTAACAACAAGAAAACTTGAGAGAATTACTTCACCTGCAAAACAATGAATCCCCTCATGAAGGTATATCATGCATTATATAAAAATATATGCACCCATTCCATTATCAAGAACATCAATTGAAAAATGGAGGTTTCTTTCCAAGATTGGGTTCATGAAAGATTGATTAACCATTTAATGGAGGAGTTACATGCAAGAATATGAAATTTGAAATCTCCCTCTAGAAGCTTTTGCTTTCTCCTACAACATGTGCTCAAATTGAAATTGAGTAATTAAATAATTTTTTAATTAAACTATGTCTCAAGTGTGTGTCTATGTCCATTATTTAATTCTTTTTATTATTATAACTTACAACCATATTTAGTAAATCATTTCTAACTAACTAAAATCACAAAAATGATAATAATGATAATAGTAGCAAGTTTTAACAAGATAGAGAAAGAGGGTTATAACACCCTTCCCCCCTTCAATTGTACATTGTCCCGATGCACTTATTTAATACAATGATAAAAAGATTATGTAGTTCATGATAAGTCTAGAAAAAAAAAGGAAACAACTGTTTCATCTCATTAGTGTCTTCCCATGTAGCATTCTTTTCGTCATACTAATTCCATTGTACTTTGCATTGATCAAACTCTCTATTGCACAATTGGTATTGGCGCCTCTCCAAGATTCTGTATGGCTCTATCATTATTCCTCCCATTTCTTCAACCTGTAAGGCATACCAACTCAAAATATGTTTCTCATCAGGCACATAATTTTTAAGAAGTGATAGATGGAAGACATCATGGATTTGGCTCAAGCGGGGAGGTAAGGCCAATTGATACGCAACTGGATTAACCTTTTCCAAGATCTCAAAAGGTCCAACATAACGAGGTGCAAGATTAGTCTTTTTCCTAAACCTTATGGAACTATTATGTGGTCTAACCCTTAGGGAGACTTTTTCTCCCACCTCAAACTCCCTTGGTATCTTGTTCTTGTCTGCATAACTTTTCTGTCTATCAGACACTTCCTTCAACCTTTGTCTTATTTCCTTAGTTTTCTTTTCCATTTCCTTCAACATATTTGGACCAATTATTACTCTATCCTCAAAGCAATCCCAACTCAAGGGTGTTAGACATGGCCTACCATACATTGCTTCAAAGGGTGCCATTCCCAAAGATGTTTGAAATGTATTGTTGTAAGAAAACTCTACTAGTGGTAGGTACTCTTCCCATTTCTTCTGTTAGTTCATGCAATACATTTGAAGTAGGTCTTCCAAAATCTATTTTGTCCTTTCTGTTTGACAATTAGTTTCAAGATGGTATGCAGTACTAAAGTTTAGTTGAGTTTCCAATGCTGATTGAAGAGTTGTCCAAAACCTTAAAGTGAATCTAGCGTCTCTATCTGATATGATTTTATCGAGCATCCCATGCAACCTAAAAATTTCCTTAACAAAATGCCTAGCCAAAGTAGGTGCATCATCCGTCAAGTTCCCTAGTATAAAGTGTGCCACCCTTGTGAGTTTGTCAACTACCACCATTATTGTATCATGCCTAGAAGGTGACATTGGAAACCCTTGCACAAAGTCCATACTAGTAACATGCCGCTTGTGTTGAGGTACATCATGCAGCTGTATTAGTCCATCTGGATGTCTATGTTCTTCTTTTATCCTTTGGCACTCCAAACATTTAGACACGTACTCAACTATGTCATTTTGCATCCCTTGCCAAAAGTATAGCTTCTTTAGATCTGCATAAATTTTATTAACCCCCGGGTGTCTTGAGTAAGGGGTGTTATGAGCCTCAGATAAGACTGCCTTCCTTAAGTTCCCTCAATTTGGAACATAGACTATGTTATTATACCTTAGCAACCCTTCTTCATCTAATGTGTACCCTTCAACCTTAGGATCTATTGGATCGTATTATAAAGTCAATTTGACTTGCTCATACCATGGATCATGTTCTTTCCCTTCCATTACTTGCTTCTTGGAAGTGGTGTTGAATGTTGCTATAGTCATCAAGTGCCTCCTCCTACTCAAAGAATCTGCCACCCTATTTTCTTTTCCCTTAATATATTCGATTTCAAAATAATGTTCACTTATAAATTCTAACCACCTTCTTTGTCTAGAATTTAATTGGGGTTGGGTAAAAATGTACTTAAGTCCTTGAGTTTTCCGATTTTAACTCAAAGGGTTTCCCAAGTAAGAAGTGTCTGCTTTTTTGTAGGGCATGCATAATTGCTGCTAACTCTAAGCCATGGGGTGCATAATTTACTTCTTGAGTTTTTAAATTCATAGATTCATAAGACACAACCCCTTCATCTTGAATAAGTACTCCTCCTAATCCTTCAATAGAAGCATATGTTACAACTGTGAAGTGCCCATTTGGATCTAGAACCCTTAAGATAGGTGTTTTAGTTAGTTTTTCTTTCAAAATTTAAAATGCCTTATCACTTTTCTCTATCCACACAAACTTTTTACCATTCCTTTGCAATGATATGATATGGTTTGCTATCTTAGAGAATCCTTCCACAAACCTCCTATAGTACCATGCTAGCCCCATAAAGCTTCTTACCTCTGAAATATTTTTAGGGATCGACCATTCTACTATTGCCTTTATCTTATCTTGATCAACTGCTATTCCTTCCTTTGAAATGATATGACCAAGATATTGAATCTTTTCTTCGGAGAAGGCACATTTTGATAATTTTCCATATAACTTATGTTCCCTAACCTTTGCAAGACCAATTGTTGGTGCACTAAATGTTCCTTTTCATTTCTAGAGTAAATGAAGATGTCATCAAAAAATACCATGAAAAATTTATCCAAGTGGTCATTAAGAACACTATTCATTAGGTTCATAAATGCATCTGGGGCATTGGTTACACCAAAAGCTACTACTGTGAATTCATAGTGCCCATATCTAGTCCTAAAAGCTATCTTCTTCCTTAATTCTGAGTTGATGGTATCTTGATCGGAGGTCTATCTTTGGTCTTGTTGATTTCCTTCATGATTTTCTTCATGGCTAGGCTTCCTTTGTCTCCTAGTAGTGGTAGGACATCTTCCATTTCCTCTTCCTCTTCCCCTTCCCCTTCCTCTTTTCATTTAGGTTTTTCCTGGAATATAAAATTTTTAGTTAGTTTGTTGATTAAGATATAACAATTTTATCTCTACTGCTTACAAGATACTCCTTTGGTCTGTGTAAGTTGAAGTGAGCTCAAGGCCTAGACTTGAACCTTCACTCTGATATCAAATGTAATAACCCACTCTACTCAACCAAAAAATAATTAATTATTTTTGTTTTTTTAATTTATTTATTCTTAAGTGTGTTTGGTTCAATCACATACTCTAGGTATCTATCTAAACGGAATAGGAATTCATCCATCCACAATGAGCATCTAACCATATGAGTTAGGTATCTGTCTATACAAGAATGTTTCATCTATCCAATTCGAGATAGGCATCTACCGAAACCAGGTAGGCATCTAGCCAATTTGGGATAGGAAGTGCTCTAGCCAGAGACTTAGACTCATCGGGACCATATGGGTCCTGAGTCACTCTCTAAGAACTACATTCCTCTACTAGGAATGCATTGAGGTTTCCATCCTTAGGATTAAATAAAATAACATAATACAAGCTTGAATTCCACCTGGAAATTTGGCCTAAAGCCTCGAAAAATTAAGTGAATCCATATAGGATTCCTTCTGAGTATATGTTGAATTATTTTTTTTTTTCTTAATATCTTCCAATTAGTAATTATATATACCCTGTGATTGAGAGACCAAGGGACTTCGCAAACCATCTACTCACTTAACCAAAATCCTAGACCCCATCCCTGAACGCTTGAGTACTAGGGACAACTTCATCCCTAGACTTCCTACATACCCATTTTGGCACGAGATCAAGGCATAAAGTATGTAGTTCCATTTTCTAACTAGGGTTTAATGTAAAATATTTTGGTGGGTATGTAACCCTTTCTAGGGTCATTGTCCCAGATAGTTTCTTTGTGGTTTCTACTCACGTTGGTAGCTCTATAGCAAATAGGCTCGAGGTGGCCCTTGATTGTGGCTTAATAACTAAGTCCTAATTCCTATCATAAGTGTCGCCCTTAACCCATTATCATTTGTAGAAAACACAATGTGATAAATAATTTCATCATCACATGCAACCAATCCCTAATGGGGGGGTTTTCTACAGTTTCATCTGAGCGGATGTAAAGGTTCATTACTTAAATTTATCTTTTTAAATTATCGATCCAAGGGGGATTACCCACCCCTTGGATTTTAACTTCCAAATGGCCCTTATTACTCCTCGACAGATTATAGGGACGATGTCGTAGACACCATTATTGCAGCTTTATTAGGCGTTAGGTGCAGTAGTTCAACACAGTTGGGTGGGGTCCCCACATGCCCACCTAAACTCCCACCCACAGTCACTGAAATAATTAATTAAATTAATTTTCATTCCAAAATTTATATATATTTTTTTGAAATGCATTTATTATTATATATATATATATATGGATTTTATTTGAGTTTATTTATATATAAAGAAAAATCATAGACATAGACACTTAGGAATTAAATAAAAAATTTAAATAACCGAGACGAAAATTCACACACACACACATATATATATATATATATATATATATATATATATTCCGAAAATAGATTAGGTGAAATAAAAAGATGCATTTCCAGATGGACAATTTGTATTCTTAGGGAAGTGATTTTATTTAGAGAAAAATTGTAAAAGAAGATTTCTTCACTATTGAGCAATATACATTTCTAGGGAGGTAAAATTATCTGAGAGAATATTGAATAGATGATTAGGTATATGTTCTGAAAGAAACAATAAAATTTATTTTACAAAGAGAGAATAAAGTTTATTTATAGGGAAGGTTGATTATCACACTATAGTTTCATGCTCACAAATAGATTCATTATTCATAGAGAAATAAGTAAAAGGGATTCATTACTATAAGAGAAGTAAGTAAAAGAGATTCATTATGCAGATGATTAAATTTATATAGAGAGAAAATTATTCATAGGGAAATAATATAAAGGTACAAAGGAGATTCGTTCATAGAGAAAGGATAAATAAGTATAAAAGATTTGTGCACAAATATACATTACAAGTTGTTTTTTTTTCAGAATGGATCTTCTCAACATGTTTGAGATTGAAGTAAATAATGTTTCTCAGAGAGAAATATACTCTGTTTTACCACAGAGAGAAGGAATTTTTTTTCCTTTCCCATAGAGAATATTATGTATATTTGGAGGTAGATTAATAACTAATGAGAATTCACAGGAGAACCTATGAAATGCATTTTGAAATAAAAATACACATTTTGGGAATAAAGTTTCTTGAGAGAGATAGATTTTTATATTATATTCGAAAAAGATATTCTGAGATACAAAGAAAAAGATTTTTCAATAAAATAGTTAATAAAAGAACAGTTTGAGGAAAGGAAGGAAAAAAAAAGGTAAAAAGAAAAAAATTGATTTCTTTCTTTTCCTCTAAAAAAACAAAATCTACATATGCATAGTTGTAAAGACTTCTATCAATGCATTTTTATAAAGAAAACATAATTCCTCTTTTCATTAAATTTCTAAACAGATAAGAAGATAGTTTTCTTGAAGCGCATTTTCATATAAATAAGATCTAAGACATAAATAAAAACTTTTTCCTTTTGAAAATAGAAATTAATCACATGCAATTAAGCAAAAGTAAAAAGGAGAGAACTGAATTGTCGAAGCTTTTTCTTTTGAATCCTCTCCAATCATCTAGCTATCCTTCTTAGACCCTTCCTTGAAACTTGGTGAAGATTCTTCAAGAGAAATCTTAATAGTTCTACACATGAAACATGACTACAAGGAGAGATCCTACTACTAACAACAAGAAAACTTGAGAGAATTACTTCGCCCCCAAAACAATGAATCCCCTCATGAAGGTATATTATACATTATATAGAAATATATGCACCCATTCCATTATCAAGAACATTAATCAAAAATTGGAGGTTTCTTTCCAAGATTGGGTTCATGAAAGATTGATTAACCATTTAACGGAGGAGTTACATGGAAGAATATGGAATTTGAAAATTCCCTCTAGAAGCTTCTACTTTCTCCTATGACATATGATCAAATTGAAATTGAATAATTAAATAATTTTATAATTAAACTATGATCTCAAGTGTGTGTGTGTGTGTGTCGATTATTTAATTCTTTTTATTATGATAACTTACAACCATATTCAATAAATCATTTCTAACTAATTAAAATCACTAAAATGATAATAATGATAATAGTAGCAAGTTTTAACAAGATAGCTCGAAAGAGGGTTATGACAATTATTGATGATTCTAACGTTCTTCTTGGTGTTTCATAATTGTTTCCTATTTGTTTTGATTATCCTCATTGATTGTTGTGTGATTTTTTGGTGATTTTTCTATACTGGTGATGTTCTTCGTGTTATGCGGTATTCCTGGTGGTGTAGCGCATTGCGGTTGATCTTGGCGTGATTACTGATGGAGATGGGCATTTAGAAATTTGATTTGGGTCCATGTTATGTCATGTATATCATTATATTGGTCTGATGGTCGATCTTTGTATCGTGTGATGTCATTTTGTAATTGTGAGTTGAGGGTTTAGCCGACCTTGTTGTCAAGGTTGATGAATTATATAAATAGGTAGTTTAGTTATGTAATTTGTGTGTTGGTGTGGTTTCTGCATTATCATAGTGGTATATGTGGTTCTTAAGAAAATTTATCTTTCTGTGGAGATTGGTGTTGTAGAGAAGACAATTGTGCTTAACCAGAACTGTCATCAGGCATTTGTAGATGATATTATTGCAGTTTTGGTTAAGCACAATTGTCTTTTCTGCAACACCAATATCCATAGAAAGATAAATTTTCTTAAGCACCACATATACCACTTTCTGATAATTCAAACACCACACCAAAACACAAATTACATGACTAAACTACTTATTTATACATTTCATCAACCTTGACAATAAGTTCAGCTAAACCCTCAACTCACTATTACAAAATTACATCACACAATACAAAGATCGACCACCAGACCAATATAATGATATACATGACATAACATGGACCCAAAACAAATTTCTAAACACTCATTTCCATTGGTAATCACACCAAGATCAACCGCAACATGCTACACCACCAAGAAAATCACATAACATGAAGAACATCACTAGTTCAACAAAATCACCAAAAACTCGCACAACGATCAATGTAGATCATCAAGACAAATAAGAAATGATTAGGAAACACCAAAAAGAACATTAGAATCATCAGTAACAACTGCACCAACACCACTTATCAAATCTTCATCGATCAACACCTGAATATCAAGAATACTCAAACAACAACAACTGCCACAAAGAAAGATAACTTGCGGAGAACCAAACCACAAACCATATGAAATGAAGATACACAAGACCATCCAAAACAATCTCCCAAAGTCTCAACTCAAGATTAGAAAATACTGAACTCTATAAAGCATTGATTAGAAAAACAATCTGCAAACTAGATCATATGATATGATCAATTAAGCTTCCCAGATCACTGAAACTAATACACAAAGATGTACTAATACTAGAAATACTCCATACACAAAAACATGATCCCAATAGACCAATATGAAATCACCAGAACAATAAATCACAGGAATATGTTGACATCATTGACAACAATATATCCTAGCAGCAACAATTTCCAACAATCTCCCCCTTTGGCATTGATGGCAACATATGAATGTGAAAAGTAATCAATGCAAGGAAATAAAACATCTCCAACAGACTCCCCCTAAGATCAAGTAGATAAAACAGTTTTTCACATGCTTCTCTCCCCCTTTGACAACAATGCCAAAGATTATGAAAACATAAAATCAAACTTGCTCTCCTCCTTAGAATGAACAGATCATGATTCTCTCCCCCTAAAACATATAACCAACCAAAAAGGACTACTCCACAAGAGGAGAAACATAAAATCATCACTCTGACAAGAATGTAAGACTGTGAAGTCCACCGGATTGATGCAACTCAATGCATCTAGTTCTAATCAGGAGGGGTGGATACCCCTAACTTGTCTCTCAAATAGACAAATGTATTTGCAGGCAAAGGCTTCGTAAAGATATCAACAATTTGTTCCTTTGTAGATACATACTCCAACTTTAATTCCTCTTCACTAACTTTTTCTCTCAAGAAATGATATGATGATGGTCAACATGGTTTCCTAACTCCTATTCAGACTGAAGAATTGAGGCATAATGATCCGGTAGAGACTGTTAATTTGGATGTTGTTGTTGTCGATGAAGAGGTTCAGGAACCTGGAAAATTAGAATAATCAAAAGACTCCGAGGTATGTGATATTGAATCACTTTGAAAATCAAATTATTGTAGATAAAAATAAAGATGTGATGACTAGAATAATATTTTTTTAAGTCAGTGCTCGACTTCCCTAAGGGTTGTTTCCTTTCGGGTTATTGTATCTTGAGTAGTGAGCTCTAGGCAGTGTGCCTGAATGCTAGTGCATTCCCCATTGTAATATTTTCACATACTACTACAGAGTATCATCTTATCTTAATGTGGGTAGGTTCCCACTATGGTTTTTCCCTGGGTAAGTGCACCAAGATGGTGAACAAAAAGGGGGGTATAAGTGGCCACTTTTTTTTTCTTCTTCTGAAAACAGGTAAACTTGAACTTCAATGAGACATTTGAAGGTCATGGACTCAAAACTAGGAGTTGAGAAAAGAATAAGGATTGTAGTACTCTAAGTATAGTTTCTAAACTACCAATGTTTTTAAAAATTGGATAAGATTAAGAGGGTCAAACCTTTCACACATGAAAAACTGTTCCTTATTTTTTCAGAAAACATATCATAGCTATTTTCGTGCACTGCACAAAATATATAGTTCGATTTAGTATTTTGCAAAACCATTTGGTAGGATGATAGGTAAGAGTGAGATCTATAAGTTGTGTATTTTTTTGTAATTGTCCGTTGAGTATTTTTTTTATTATTATTTTTTGAAGTGACCGCATTCTAAAAATTTGATACCTGTTTGTGCACTGGGCATAACTTGCATCAAAATAATAAAAAATACAATTTTTTTTAAAAAGTGTATATAATCTAGTGTAGAAAAATAATATGTAATTTATTTTGAATTTGGTCAAGTATATCAAAAGTTATTAAAAAAATGGTAGACATATGTTTGTGAGGACTGTCAAGGCATTGATAAAGAAATTTAAAGTTTACTATGCTAATGTTGTCCAAAACTAGAAAAAATTATATGGTCAGAAAACTAAGAAGATGTGTGAGATTATGGTGGTAATTTTAGACATACCCACTTGATCATTTGTAAATCTGATGACGACGAAGTTGAGAAATCATGTTGGACGATGAAAAAATGTGTAAAGGGACAAAAATGGAAGGAAAATGGGCTTGCAAGCCTTAGGGTCGTTTTCCAACCCTCTTACCAAGCCAAAACCCACACGGGTTTTGAAAAACAAAAAGTACTATTCACAATTCTGAACTAAAACCATTATTTTGTGTTTCACAAAACCCATACAGGTTATGAAGACATAATAATGTATGCTTGTAAACTTAGCATTTACTACACATATGTACAGACATACATATATAATATGTGTTTATGTATGTATATATATCTATAGTTATATATATACATATATGTATATATGTTTGTATACATGCATGTCTCTCTTCTTTTCCTCTCTCTCTCATCTTCCTTCCCCCATCATCGTCTCTGTCTATTTTGAGCCCTAATTATCCTCCTTGAGTTCTATCTCATCTCTCTCCCCCTCACACTTATCTCTTTGTTGATTCTCTCACCCTTTTCTCCTTCTCGTTCTCTCTCTACCTCATGTCTCTCACCCTCTCCTCCTACTCTCTCTCCCTATCCCATTCTCTCTCTCTCTCTCTCTCTCTCTCTCTCTCTCTCTCTCTCTCTCTCTCTCTCTCTCTCTCTCTCTCTCTCTCTCCTTTTCCCAACCTCCCTCCCTCCCCCTCTTCGTATCCTATTATCTCTCTCTCCCCCTCCCTCCTATTCTCTCTCTCTCCCTCTCCCTCTCTTTATCATATTATCCCCATCTCCACCCTCCCTCTCCCTCTCTCCCCATCTCCTCTCCCTCTCCCCCTCTCTCTCCCTCCCCCTCTCCTTATCATAGTCTCTCCCTCTCTTCCCTCTCTTCCAGTCTCCTATTCTCTCTCTTACCCCCTTCTCTCTCTCTCTCTCTCTCTCTCTCTCTCTCGTGCCACTTCCTATTTGGTTCCTAGTTCTACATAACCCATATAGGTTATGTAGAACTAAGGCCAAAACTTCTAGTTCTACATAACCCGTATGGGTTATGAGAAATTGTGAACGATCACATTAAAGGTTTCCATAACCTGTACGGGTTATGGGAAAATATTAGTATATTTTAGTCCCAATGACCTAAAAACCAACATTGCAGGTTGTTTGAAGGCCCCACTACTTTCGCCACTTCCTATTTGGTTCCTAGTTCTACATAACCCGTACAGGTTATGTAGAACTAAGGCCAAAACTTCTAGTTCTACATAACCCGTATGGGTTATGAGAAATTGTGAACGTTCACATTAAAGGTTTCCATAACCCGTATGGGTTATGGGAAAATATTAATATATTTTAGTCCCAACGACCTAAAAACCAACATTGCAAGTTGCTTGAAGGCCCCACTACTTTTGCACACGATTTTCGAGATAGTAATAGTCAGGTTTTCATTTTTTTTTATCACTTTTGCTTTGAAATGATTGATTTGTCTCATATATTGGATTGTTTTTGAAGTTATTTTATCATTTTTACTTTATATTATAAAAAAATGATGATCATTTGTTGTTTTTTTGCTTTGATCATGACTGATTTGTCTTGTATTTTTGTTTTTTTGAAGTTATTTTATTATTGTTACTTTAGATTATAACAAAATGATGATCATTTGTTTTTTTTTTCTATTTGATTGTAGGTTGTCATCATGATGTTATGTGTAGGAGAATGGGAAAGAACAAGAGAAGAACGAATGAACAAAGAGAGGCAACAAAGGAAAGACAAAGGGAGCGTATGAGGAGATTACATGAATGTACGTCATCTAATGCACCTATTGAAAGTGATGAAAATTTAATAATTAAAATTGATATGATGAATTTACCAAATCAAAATGATCAACATACACCAATTCAAATGCATATGATGAATGCATCTAACGAATGCAATGAACATACATAATTTTAAAATGATTTGGTGAATGCACATGTTAATGAAATTGAATAAGATGTACCATTTGAATTCGATGTGATAAATTCACATAATGCGCCTAATGAAAAGAAAGAGCATGCACCAATCTTAACACCTCGTAGAATAATTCGTAGAAAACCAAAGTTCCTAATAGCTATTGATGAAAATATTGTGAAGCCAATGCATGATAAAATTTCTAAAAGAACTTGTAGAAGAATGGTTAGAAGAATTTGAAATAACTATTTTGAAAACTTAAATCAAAGTGGAAGATGCCAATTAGTTGTTGAAATGATTAAAAATCTGAAATTTAGAGAGAATGAAAACTTTTGGGGTTAAGAACATTCGAAAATAATAGAGAAAGAACCATTGTGAGAAATATTTTTGATGCATACCAAGCCATTGGTTCAAAATCACGCACTAAAGATGATAGTGTTACTCATCGTGTCCTCACATCAACCATTATGAGAAAGGAAATGAAAAAATCTCGTTTAATAAGAAAAACAAGCAAGTCATTAAGAATAAGTAGAACCACATTACACTATGCCTTAGAGAGGCGAGAGAAAATCAAGGATCCTACCAATAATTCTTTTTGGGCATTCTCGGGTAGACTCCCACGCAAGGACAAGGTTGTTGTTGATGCACTAAGAACGTTAATTGAGAAATATTGGCATGACAACACAAGGGTTTCACCCAACCAAAGAGATGTTGTTAGAAGGCGAATTGGAATTAGTAATCGTGAGCCACATCTAAAACACTATTTAGATACAACTCAAACACAATTAAATTATGAAAGGTTTCTTCAAATCTTTCCTCAGATTAAAATTCATCAAAGATTTTTTGAGATGACAAAACCATTTTATGTTAAGATTAATCATGCAAGTACTACATGTTGTTGTAGGGTCTATGTTGAATTTTCCATGCATTATGATATTTATCGCTATATATGTTGTACTTTGCACACTAATGATGTTTTGTAGGAATGTGGTCTACAAGCGCCTCCTAAGTCACTGAGATAATTTATTTCAAGTGTACTATGTAGACGAGATGACGAGTGCATTTACTATAAGATGATGTGTTTGAGATGATTTTGTCCTACATGTGGCGATTTGCAACAATTGCATAGATGCCTACATTGGGATAGCACACATGAAATTGGTAAGGAACTAGTTTCTATTGGAAAATACAAGTCAGTCACATGGTGTTAAAGATGGAAAAGAATTAAAGAGGTGTGAGTTAGTGAAAAGGGATATATGCGTAGCTGATTTTATGAAGATGTTTCAAGAGAAACTAGTGTATGAGTACATAGGTCACACACATAGAGCTAGGTGGTTAGATGAGAAATTCAAGTTATGTAAGGACACTTTCCCCCTTGGCACTATTGTCTTTGTCATTGATTTTTCTGAGATACATTAAAGCCGCAAAATGAAGTACAATCTATGTATTACCACTCTACACAAGTTACAATTTCTGTACACATAGCATTCATGCATGCACATGATAGAACCAAGGAGGACAAAAAGGTTATAAAAGAATATTACTTCTATATTAGCAATGATCGTACTCATTCCTCAGAGTTTGTGCAAGGATGATTTAAATTCTTCTATGATAGTTTAAGGGAAAGAGATATAAGATACAACCAACACTTAATATGGTTGGACAATTGCACCGCACAATTCAAGAATGCAAGGATGTTCTACTGGTTGACTAGGATGCATGTGACAAGTGGTGTGCAACATTTTTGGAATTTCATTGAGGCAGGGCATGAAAAGGGAGAGCGTGATGGTGTGGGAGCATGTGTGAAAAGAGCTCATCCTAGAGAGGAATTGAAGTATGAAGGTGGTGCAATGTTAATAGATGCAGAACAAATTGTGTAATGGTGTAACTCTACGATGGGACCAGGTAATATAGGTAAGTCTATGGTTTCTAGATATTTTTGGTTAATATGTGAATCTAACATTTAAAACTATCTAGATTGTTGTACATTTATAGGATCAAGTGGCATGCATTCATTTAGAAGTTCAAATGCAACATCACTAGTTATTTATACTAGACAGATTGCATGCTTTTTCTCTTCGTGTATGCATTTTGTGTAGGATGAATGTGAATCAAAAGAGTGGGTTGACCAATGGTAGACCTTTGCAAACCCTAGATACATATCAACTTCCTAGAGAACTACACATGAACTAGATTGAAGCATCAGTGGATTTTGACCATGTATCATACATTGTTGAACCAGGTAAAGGGTTATGATTTTCCACTTGGGTAAAATCAATTTTAAGCTCAAATTATTAGTATTAACTTATGCTAATTTTGGTATTAACTTATATCCTTCTATTAAATGCAAATCATGTATATGCAACTATTGCGGATGAGAACAACGAAGAAGGAACATATTACTTTTTGTGTCATTGTATTGAGGTAAAAAATAAATTGACTTCTACAGTGGTTGATGGAGAGGGTATTGAGTACCCAATAGGATCTGTTGTTGTGACAAGGAAATGGCTTAGAAGGTACCGTTGTTGTGTTGAGTTGTATTGAGACCTCTTAAACTCATTTATTTATCAGTCGTTGTATTGATTTTGGCATTATCTTATTCTTCTATAAAATGCATGTACCCTATCAAAAATTCTAATGCCTGGTTGTTTGAGGACTTTGAGACACATAGACATATTATTTATTACTCAAACCTTCTTGTTGCAACAAATATTCATTTGATTATATATCATGGTAGACCTCTTAACAAGGATTTGTGGAAAGTTCATGAACCTAACCACGAGGCAATACTTGAGACACTAAGGGTTAGATCTGATCCAAAAGGTTCACTTGATTGATTTTGGGCCATCTAGAAGAATAATTCTACAATATGGTAGAATAATTTTGACAATTTTGTATATATCTTTTGCGAAATGTTGTAACTTCACTTTTTTGGATGTACTCTACATGCATATGAGCTGTAATGTGCATATGTAGATGCCAAATTTTGTATATAAAAACATTAATGAGTTGTAATGTGCATATCTAGATGCTAAATTTTGTATAAAAAAACAACAATGAGTTGTAATGTGAATATCTAGATGCTAAATTTTGTATAAAAAATAACAAGTTATAATTTGCATATTTAGATGCAAAATTTTGTAAATATAAACAGTAATGAGCTTGATCATTTATATTAGATTCCAAATTTTATATATAAAAGTACCCATGGGGCTGATTTGCAAATTTTGAGAGCCCAAATTTGTACCATTTGATTATAAATACATTTGTAATAAATTTGTACCATTTGATTATAGATTTATACTATTTGATAAATAACTATCTAATTCTAACATATGTTAAATAACTTGCAAATGGGTATCTGAATATGCAATTTTTTTTCCAAGTGTTTTGGGAAAGTTTTGAGTTATTGTTGAAATACCCGATTTGAAGGGCTAGTAGGAATAAGCCTCCTAAGTGCAATTTTGTGTATTGGGAAGTGAACCAGACAACTTGGGCATGTGAAACCTTGTGTCAGGGTGTCATAGGTGTGTTAAACCCCTGAGTTATGTTTGGTTAAGCCGTTGAAGTTGAAAACCCCATTTGAGTGGTTGGGTGATGCCTTGAGAGTGCCTTGAGACAAGGTGTGAAAGGGTGAGAAACCAAGTATTGGATGATTGGATTTTGATTGGTGAGAAACCTGACCATCCAGATGCGCTCGCGTCGATGGTTCGTTCCCATGACAAACAGAACAAAAGATGCACTATTTTGCCACCTTTCACTAACGATTTTTGATAGTTTTTGATGCGATAAAAAAAATATCACCATAAGAAAATGAAATTGAGTTGTCCAAAATTGAGAGAGGCATTTTAGGTAGTGACAACATGACCCCATAGGTTCAAATGTATCATCCATAAGTGCCACGGTCTACAAGTTACGCGACATCAAAGTTTGACCATTTTTTCCACTTTGAGCGCTCAAGGGAAAACGTCGCTACGAGGTGGCTCAGAATGATCAGATGTCTTGGGGAGAAAGAAAAGGGAACACCTTGCATAAGCCCAGCCACCTAGATGCGCTCGCACTGACGGTTTGTTCCCACGACTAGCCGAACGAAAGATGCACTATTTTGCCACCTCTCACTAATGGTTTTTGATGTGACAGAAAAAATCTCACCATAAGAAAATAGAATTGAGTTGCCCGAAACCGTGAGAGGATTTTTTAGGAAGAGACAAAATGACCCCATAGGTTCAAATGGATCTTCCATAAGTTCCACGGTCTTTGAGTTACGCGATGTCAAAGTTTGACCATTTTTTCCACTTTGAGAGCTCAACGGAAAGCGTTGCTATGAGGTGGCTTAGAACGATTGGAAATTTAAGGGAGAAAGACAAGGGAACACCTAATGTAAACCCAACCGCTCAGATGTGCTCACTCTGATGGTTTGTTCCCACGAGGAGCAAAATGAAAGACGCACTATTTTGCCACCTCTCATTAACGGTTTTTGACAATTTTTGATGCGATAGAAAAAATATCACCACAAGAAAATGGAATCGATTTGTCTGAAACTGAGAGAGGATTTTTAGGAAGAGACAACAATACCCCATAGGTTCAAATGGATTGTCCATAAGTGCCACGGCCTCTGAGTTACGTGACGTCAAAGTTTGAGTGTTTTTTCCACTTTGAGTGCTCAAGGGAAAACGTCGCTACGAGGTGGCTTGGAATGATCAGATGTCTTGGGGAGAAAGATAAGAGCACACATAGTGTAAACCTAATCACCTGGATGTTCTGATGCTGATAGTTCTTTCCCATGACGAGCATAACGAAAGATGCACTATTTTGCCACCTCTCATTGACGGTTTTTGATGCGACAGAAAAAATCTCACCATAAGAAAATGGAATCGATTTGTCCAAAACCAAGAGAAGATTTTTTAGGAAGTGACAAAATGAACCCATAGGTTCAAATGGATCATCCATAAGTTCCATGGTCTCTAAGTTATGCGATGTCAAAGTTTGACCATTTTTTCCACTTTGAGCGCTCAAGGGAAAGCGTCGCTACGAGGTGGCTCAGAATGATCAGATTCTAAGGGAGCCAGACAAGGGCACACCTAATGTAAACCTAGCTACTCAGATGCTCTCGCACTAATGGTTCATTCCCACGATGAGTAGAACAAAAGATGCACTATTTTGCCACCTCCCACTGATGGTTTTTTGATAGTTTTTGATGCGACACAAAACATCTCACCACAAGAAAATGGAATCGAGTTGTCCAAAACCGAGAGAGGATTTTTTAGGCAGCAAAAACATGACCTCACAGGTTTAAATGGATTTTCCATAAGGGCCACAGTCTCCAATTTACATGGCATCAAAGTTTGACCATTTTTTTAATTTTGAGCGCTCAAGGGAAAACATCGCTATGAGGTGGCTTGGAATGATAGGACATCTTGGGGAGTGAGAAAAGGGCACAAATAGCATAAACCTAGCCACTCAAATGTGCTTGCATTGACGGTTTGTTCCCACGACAAGAAAAACAAAAGATGCACTATTTTGCCACCTCTCACTGATGGTTTTTTATGTGACAGAAAAAATATCACCACAAGAAAATGGAATCAAGTTGTACAAAACTGAGAGAGTATTTTTTAGGTAGTGATAAGATGACCACATAGGTTCAAATGGATCATCCATAAGTGCCACGATATCCAATTTATGCGACATGAAAGTTTGACTGTTTGTTCCACTTTGAGCGCTCAAGGGAAAGCGTCGCTACGAGGTGGTTTGGAATGATTAGACATCTAAGGGAGTGAGACAAGGGCACACCAAATTTAAACCCAACCACCAAGATGCACTCTCACTAACGGTTCATTCCCATGACGAGAAGAATGAAAGATGCACTATTTTGCCACCTCTCAGTGACAGTTTTTGATGCAACAAAAAAAATCTCACCACAAGAAAACAAAATTGGGTTGTCGAAAATTGAGAGAGGATTTTTTAGGAAGAGACAAAATGACCCCATATGTTCAAATTAATTGTCCATAAGTTCCATGGTCTTCGAGTTACGCGACGTCAAAGTTTGACGATTTTTTCCACTTTGAGTGCTCAAGGGAAAGCATCACTACGAGGTGGCTCAAAACGATCAGACATCTTGGGGAGAGATACAAGGGAACACCTAGTGTAAAATAGGCCACCAGGATACGCTCGCATTGATGGTTCATTCCCACGATGAGCAGAATGAAAGATGCACTATTTTGCCACCTCTCACTAACGTTTTTTGACGGTTTTTGATGCGACAGAAAAAATATCACCACAAGAAAATGAAATTGAATTATTCAAAATCGAGAGAGGCTTTTTTAGGAAGAAAAAAAACAACCCCATAGGTTCAAATGGATCATCCATAAGTGCCATAGTCTCTGAGTTATGTGATGTTAAAGTTTGACCATTTTTTCCACTTTGAGCGCTCAAGGGAAAACATCGTTACGAGGTGGGTAAGAATGATCAAAGGTCTTGGGGAGAAAGACAATAGTACACCTAGCATAAAACCAACCACCCAGATGTACTCGCACTGACGGTTCATTCCCACGATGAGCAAAACGAAAGATGCATTATTTTGCCACCTCTCACTGACAGTTTTTTATGAAAGAAGAGATAATTGGTTTGATTTGATTTTAAAATGATTGCTTCAACTCTTCTTTTATAGGAGATTTGGATGAATAGGTGTGCCTCTTACCCTAAGGCTGACTTGTTATGGAATAAAATTTAAATGAAAACCTTACCTAAGTCGACTCATCCTTAGATAATTTCAAATCTGCTTTGTGTGCTCAATCTTGTTTTAATTGATTCTTGAAATGATGAACTTTGCTCCATAAGCATGAGTTTATGAAATAATAACTTCACTCCAATATCTTCATGAACAAAGGACTCAAAGCAGATTCACTGAATCAAAATACATAATATCAACATTATCAGTGTCGGTACTTGGGTACGTGGGTATACACAATATGAGCAATAGATAGTTTAAAAGTATACGCCATTTGAGTTACAAGTAATGAACAAATTGGATCACATTTCAAGACATATACACAATGAACAAGTTTGATCACATTTCAATAGAAAATAACTAAGTTTCAAGAATATCAAGTTTCATATATATCAATGAACAAACTGGATTGAATATCAAGTTTCATATATATCAAAATGAATAATAATTGTGTACATATCAAAAAATGGCATATATGCCAAATCAATAATAGTCACAAAAATGTGGCATGTGCCATGTCTGTCAAAGTTGATATACAAATACAAATGTTGAATATATAAAAAAATTGGTCCTTCAATGACCATAACTATAACTATATGTCTCTATCAGTATCTATGATTGTGGCGGATCATCAAAATTGAGCCTCTTTGAAGAAGTATGTGGCTCTACAGGTGGCTACACAAGGACAATTCAAATGTCGAATAAGATATATTTTCTCAATATAACATCAAAATAACTAAATACTGAACTCTAAATTGTTTGAAGTTGAAATGTGATTACCTCATCTCTGTCTTCTGCAATTGGGTCAGGTGGAGGATCTGTGGGATATCCTGAAGGGGGCTGTAATTGGTAAAATAACATTAATACATGTTAATAACATATATGTCAAATAACACATAATGACTAAAAATGAATAGACTTAAAAACTAAAGCATACCGAAGCCTCAGATGGACGTGATGTGGTCGTAGGATGCAAAGTCATAGATGAATCAATTATAATCATTTCCTATATCCATGGTAAGTGATCTAAAATGAGTTAACTAGAGGGTTTCAACTCCGTTGTGCACTTAGTGAAAAGGAGTTGATCTAAGATAGACATACCTTTTCCCTTGGTCATGTTGGATCCCATATTATATGTGTAGGACTTCTACTAAAATGGAATGGTAGAACATTAGTAGGAAGTTTGGAAGGGGGCTATAATAGGTTAAAGACAATTATACAAGTTAATAACCCAAAGTTATTGACAAACTAGATAGAACAAATGCACACCAAAGCCTCGTATAGTTCTCCTATAACCTTAGGAGGCCTAGTCGAATATGATGCAACTATTACCATTTCTTGTATGAAAAATGATAATATATGATATAGATATAAAAGGATTTAGTTATTTCGAACAAGAAAGAATGCAATCCAAAGTGAATATGAAGATATCACCTCTTCCCTCTGCTGAACCTCATCGACATCAGGTGCATTCATTAATTCCGTAAACCCCATATGTTTCTATATATAGAACAAATAAATTAAGTGCATTTATCAATATCTACATTTACATGTTTAATCATAATACATTTCAACAAATGAATTTAAATTATACTGAATTACCTTCCATCGTTTGGGTGTCCGAGAGGATATCTTTTTTTGCCTCGGAGTGCTAGAGGATGGCTTTCTCACATGAGATGTCCTCGAGGCAGGTGGGGAAAACTAACATAAAAAATTAACATAAGGGAAAAGAGTATGTATTAAATATATCACTTAAGTCAAAAATATATAAATCTAAATGGTACCGCATAGCTATCTTGGCCAAAGTCAATGGCCGAAAGCATGATATCATCAAGTTGGGACATCTCAGCCCCTGATAAGCCCTATAAAACACCAAGTAATGATACATATAATTAACAAAAGATATTTTGAAACCAATGTATTATTATATTTTTAACAAATTTACAAATATTTACCTTTGGTGGCGAAACTACTCGTGACTGTGGAGTCGACTGAAAATTATGTGGTGTACTCCCACCACCTACTGCACCCTACAATGCATTTTATTTATATGTCACTTTAAATTGTTCTAAAAATACAAATTCATTTCTTTTTATAAGATTTATTCACTTAATTGATAACATGTCATAAACAAAATTAAATTCACCTATTTCTGATAGAGAGGGTACAACATACTGATCCTGTCGTCCATGAGGGCCACATCCTATGCAGTGGAAGCATGACATCTACTCTCGCAACATATACATGAATGAGATGTTGAACCATCCTCATCCGTGTCAATGTCTACACCAGAACATACACCTTGGCAGGTGGGACACATATGCTAAATGGGCTAATGATGGAGGTGCGTTGATGAAGGAGGTACCATAGGTGTTGGTACATCCTCTACTCTGACCAACTGTGTTCCATGCTGAACAATGACATCAGTCAATGATGCAGCTGCTTGAAGAGTCTGTAATTCCATAGACTCCTTCAAGGATATTGGGATAGTGACATGAACCATGGGTTTAGGAGTTGTACACCTCCTATACTATGGTTGTACCACCCTATGGGCCCCAAGTCTATCCTGCGCAGAGCCAAGCTCCCTTTACCTTGAAATTGCCGGATGTCAAAGTAATTTGGCTTCTCGCCAAAGATAAACTCACAATACAACTTTCTCAAAAAATATAGAGGCACCTCCCAATTATTACAAGGTGGTTGGTCAAAGACCATATACCACCTATCCCAAAAAGCTTCTTTTAGCCTAGCATGAACACACCAATGTATAGGAAACTGAGTCGTATTTAGTTCTAGGTTGTTACTGGTAACAAGATCGGTGAAAAGAGAATATATGTCAGCTTTAAGTATGCCCTTTTTTTTCACTTGATCATATGACAACCCATCCGCATAAAATGTTCGACATCTATCCCTCCATGAACCCCATTTTGTAACCTCCCTAGTTACCTCACTTTCACTATTGGCCATTGTTTCTAGTGTTTTGGCGAGGGTTGAGTGGTGCTCAAGCCTAGAGGACCTCAACCTATTCACCAATATAGAAATTTGGGCACTATTCTGTGTAAGGTGATTGATGAGATCCTCTTGTGTGGCATCTACACGATCTAATGGAGGGTGTGGAGGTTTTCGGGGTGGGGGTGGCGGTGGTTGTTGAGGAGCAACATTTTGAGGATTTTGTGGTTGTGGAGCAACGTATTGAGGGCTTTCTTGTTTCTCATGTGCAATGTTTATAGGGTTTTCTTGTGTTTCTCTTACAGGAGGATGTCTTTGTTGTCTATTTCATTTTTGGGGATTGCTTGAAGAATCTGACATCAAATTAATAAAAACAAAACTTAAATCAATTAAAAAACCCTACTTCAATTAAAATGCAAACATAAATAATCAAACCAATCAAATATTACCTATTCGATGGGGTGTCATTGTTGAAAATTGCTCTTAATGTTGGAAAAATCCAAAATAATTACAAACCCGTGCAAGTTTTGTGGATTTTTGGCTTTCTCTTGCTGCCATTCCACGAGTCTTGGCGTTTAAAATTGCCAAAACCTGTGGGCTACCCAAAAAAATAATGTTCCTCAAAACCCCCGTACGGGTTTTGAGGAACTTTTTATTTTTTAAATTGTTTCACGTTTTTGAATTTTTAGAACTCGCACGGGTTATGAAAAATTTAGTTTTTTTGGCATGTGGCCACTTTTCTGTTCACCATCTTGGTGTTGTGTGTTGTGCTATCATTTTTCTTATCAGATCTATATTTGGGGCTAAGTTTATAGATCCGGTGAAAACTGATTCATCCCCCCTCTCAGTTTTCCTTCATTGTTGTTGCCAACAAAACCACGGTGAGAATCACACTCACAATATCAATAAATGATTACAATGTTTTTGGCTCGTGAAAAGGAGCTCACTATGCTTTATTTGATTTGCAAAACTAAGGTGTACAACCTTAGGGCAAGGTACAATAGACTTGTAATATTGAGAAGCACAATCTCAGGTTAAGATACAAAGAATTTCAAAGGATGCCAAAGGACTCATTTTTATCTAGTAGGCACAGTGAAATAATGAACTATAATGAATAATAAATCCTATCATGAAATTGTCTTTGAACCACTATGTCAAGCAAATGATATCATGCCAAACATACTATCACATTGAAGATATGATCGTCAAAGCTCATCATAAATTGAAATTTGCACATTTTCTTCTTGCACATCATTCAAATACAATTTACAAAAATCCACATGCCAAATCATACATCCACACTTCCATTTATACAAGATTATGCATTGTGTTAGAATATTTAATCTTTACTTAGCTTAGGTTTATTTGTATTTAGTTTAGGATATTCCTTTGGAATTCCTACATGTAATTTGTCCTCTAGTACATGTGTGAGGACAAGTCATTTCTTTTATTTTCCTTTATTAAGGAATATTAGATTTCCTCCATAAGAGGATGTGGACACATGGCACACACATTTTATGAATGGTGGCATTCATAGATTTGGGAGTTACTTTGTAACTCCTCTCCTCATCTCTATTTAAGAGATGTCTCCTCTCTCATTTCTTCTTAATGACAATATTGTAAAGAGCTTCTCTCTCTCTCTCTCTCTCTCTCTCTCTCTCTCTCTCTCTCTCTCTCTCTCTCTCTCTCACACACACATTTTAGGCATTGCCTCATTCATAATATCACAAGGGGTTTTTCTTTGCTTTTCCCCTTTCAAAAAGTTCTTGTGCCTCCTTCTTCACATTTGGGTGATGCTCCAAGGTTTTTGCTTTTCTCTTGGTTACAATTACTTCATCAATAAACTTTCTTGGATTTTATTTTTTCTTTCCTTGCTCTTGTATTTCCTTTCATGGTATCAGAGCAGGTTTCTAATCCTTTTTTTAAGTTGACATTGATGAAGGTTACCATTCTGTGGAGTTCACCTTGTTGGAGGCATTCTTGAGAGGAGAAGAAGTTCTTTTTCTAATATTTTCTATTGTGCAGGTTTTGGTTTCAGAT
Organism: Cryptomeria japonica; assembly: GCF_030272615.1. NCBI lineage: Eukaryota > Viridiplantae > Streptophyta > Pinopsida > Cupressales > Cupressaceae > Cryptomeria > Cryptomeria japonica. The sequence goes on from NC_081407.1 coordinate 622,216,858, forward strand.
TTTTAACTTTTTTTTCAAACTTGTTAACAAGTTTGCCTGTAGGTTTAATCTTCTATTCTAGTTTTTTTTTATTAAAAAAAAAAAAAAAGGGCTTTGGAAGGCTTGCCGCCAAAGTTTCTTCTTGCTGGTTTAAATTTGTGTCTTTGGAAGGCTTGCCGCCAAAGTTTCTGGTTTTTTTAGTGTGAAGAGTTTGGAAGGTTTACCGCCAAACTCAGCCTCCTTAATCTATTTGGTCGGCTTGCCACCAAATCTGATTTATTATTACATTGCATTAGTTCTCATAATTTGTTTCTTTGAGAGGAAAAATTTAAGTTTTTAATAGTTGTTCTTATCAGAATAACCATTATCTTTAGCTTTAATATCTGTGTATTCTTATATCTCTATTATATTTTGCCTTTTCTGTTTATATTTCAAATCTAATCTGTAACTTTCTCTCCTTAGTTATCTTTTGATTTCAAATCTAATCTGTAACTTTCAAATCTAATCTGTAACTTTCTCTTTATATTTTTTTTAGAGATACTTTATCTTTTTGCAATCCTTTGGTCTGATCGTTGATCTTTCTTGCTGCTGCTGGGGTTTTTTTGCGGGTGAGCGTCCTCCTCCATCCGTGGCTTTCTGTCGCTGTTGGTGGAGGCCCGGGCGTTGCCGTATTGGTTGCCCATTTTGAGCTCCTTTATTGTCGCCCTTGCTGGTTGCGTGCCAGCTTCGGCACTTTGTGCCTTCTGCACTTGGTGCCCTCGGCACTTCGTGCCTTTGCTCCCCGTCACTGCTGAAGACCTCCCTCACGCCGCCGCCGTGGACTCCTTCATCGCGCGGCCCTTGTCTTCGGCCTTTTCGACAGCGCCGCCTCCGGTCTGGGCTGCGTTTGGGACGCGGTCGGCTCCACTCCACGCTCGGGCTGGTCCTTTGGCCCCCTTCGGATGCCGCCACCCGCTTCTGCAGGTCGCCGCCTCCTGCGGCTTCTCTTTGAGATCCGCCTCCCGTGCCTGGTTCTCTCTCAGATCGCCGCCCTAACTTCTTTCCTGCTCGGGCTCAAAGCATTTAGAATTTGGAGAGCGTTTTTTTATTCTTTGCACCTCTGTCATAACAGTATTCTTAGCACCTTTGTCATAATGTCTCTGCACCGTATTATTGTGTAACATCTACTCTTATCGTCTCAGTTTCTGCATCTACCTATCCTGCATTCTCTGTGCATTGTCTTCTTATTCATTTCAGTCATTTTTTTTATATATTGCATCTATTATTATTCCTCCCTTCATAAGTTTCATGCATGCTTTAGTTTAGTTAATATAAAAGTTTTAAGTTCTAAATGTTTATATTAAAAGTTTTAAAAAGTTTATAACTTAAAGAACATACGTATATTAAAAGTTTGTAATTTTTTATTAATAATATTTTTTTTAATATAGAAAAAAAGCTTTAAAAAAAAGTAATGTATTTTTTTATATAAGTTTTAATATATAAAGTTCTTTAAATAAAGTTTTTTTTGTTACTTCTTGAAAAGTTTTCGTAAAATTATAAATAGTTGTATTTTATTAAAGGTTTTTTTTATAAAATTTTTCTTTAAAATAATTAAAGTTTTTTAAATAAAAGTCCTAAGTTTCTTTTGTCAAAGACCTTTTTAAATTTAAATTTGTTATTGAATATTAGAAAATAACATTTTTTTGATAAATAAGGTTTTAAAAATTTGTTGCTGTTTTTAATAGTTATTATTGAGTTTTAATTAAGAAGTTTTTTTTCGTTTTTTAATCTAAGAGGGTATTTTTTTTCAATATTAAGCATAATTTGTTCATTATTTTGCTATCATGTCTACATTAATTCTGGAAATTAAATTAAATAGTTCCAATTATCATTCATGGAAAACACATATCTCGTTTATTTTTCGTTTCAAACACCTTTTGGATGTTGCGACTGATAAAACCTTTGAACCCGCTACAACTGCTCCTCAAGCCGACCAAGATAGATGGAAGGCTCAAAATGAGGAAGCACTTGGTTTAATTGGTATTTCAATGGTTCTTGATTTGTATGTTTTAATTGGAAATTGTACAAAAGCGCATGAAGCTTGGGAAATTTTAAAAACAACTTATGATAGCTCAAATGAATCCCGAAAAATTCAACTTCAAGATCAACTTGAAGATCTAAGGTATACGGATTTTAAAACTATGGATGAATTCTTATTAAAGTTTGATTCTGTTAATAGTCAATTAACTGGTTTAGGAGTTACTCTAGCTGATTTACATTTAATTCATCTTATTCTTAAAAAATGTCTTCCTCGTCAATTTCAACAATTTATTACGAATATTCATGCTCAACTTGCTATTCCTAGCTTAGCTACTCAATTAACATATGATATTTTTCATAATTTATTGCATCAAGAGGAAGCTAAATTAATTCAATTTGGTACTCTTAAAAGTAGTGAACATGCTTTTATGTCTAAAAATCAAAATCATAATAATAATTTTAGATCCAATAATAATAAACATAATCATAATCATAATAATAATCATAATAATAATCACAAATCTTCTAATTATCAATCTCATTCTAAATCCTATCATAACAATTCTCATAATAATAATCATAATAATAATACGTACAATAATCAAAGGAATAATTCTCAAACAAGACCCCATTGCACATATTGTGGGAAAGATGGACATATTACTAATAATTGTTTTAAGAAACAAAATGGTAAAAAGCCCATGAATCAAAATAATCAAAATAATCAACATAAACCTCATTATAAGAAAGGTAATAATAATGGTAATTCATCTCGTCATGCATTTACATGTACTTATAATGTTTCTGAACCACTTGAGTGGATTATTGATTCTAGTGCATCTCAACATGTTACTTCTCATAAAGAATGTTTTGAATCTTTGCATCCCGATACTTCTAATATTCCTGTTCAATTAGCTAATAATCATAGTTGTAAAGTTGAAGCTATTGGTGATGTGAATGTTCCTAATGGGAAATTACATGATGTTCTTTATGTTCCTGAATTAAAATCAAATTTGATTTCAGTTCCTAAACTTTGTCAAGATTATAAGATTAACTTTTATAGGGGCATATGTTATATCATTGATCCAAACACTAATCATGTTATTGCTACTGCTAAAATGGATAGTGATAACTTATTCAAGTTCTATGAATTTGCTCCTCCAAAGTATTCTTTGCTTACTACTGTTGATTTTACTATATGGCATGAAAGACTTGGCCATCTCAATTCTGATTATATTTCATTGATGCAAAAAGCAAATATGGTTGATGGATTGCCTAGTATTGTTCCTTCTCAAATTGTTTGCAATGGTTGCATGAGTGGTAAGATGCATAGGGAACCCTTTCCTCATGGTCAATCTTGGAGGGCATACACTAAATTGCATCTAGTTCATAGTGATCTCTTGGGTCCCATGGAGAATCCCTCCATCCAAGGTTCAAGGTATGCACTTACCTTTGTTGATGATTTTTCAAGGAGAACATGGATATATTTCCTTCATAGTAAGGATCAAGTGCTTGATGTGTTTACTGAATTTCATATGTTTGTAGAAAGGCAATCTGGTTCTAAAATTAAGATTCTTCGTACTGACAATGGAAGAGAATATGTCAATAATGCATTTAATGCTTATTTGAAATCTTTTGGAATTAAACATGAGCTTACCGTTCCTTATACACCACAAGAAAATGGTGTGGCAGAACGAAAGCATAGGACAATTGTTGAAATGGCTAGATGTTTATTGCATTCTAAAAATATGGATTACAAGTTTTGGGCTGAAGCTATGGCTTGTGCAACTTATTTAATTAATAGAACACCTACCAAAGCCTTAAAGGATAAAACTCCTGAAGAAGCTTGGTCTGGTAGAAAGCCTAATTTGCAGAATTTAAGAATTTTTGGTTCCATAGTTTATGTTCACAAACCTAAGGAGAAAAGAAAAAAATTAGATGCAAAATCTTCTCCTTTTATTTTTGTTGGTTATGATGAAAATACTAAAGGTTATAGAGTTTACAATCCTATTACTAACAAGGTAAAAGTTGCAAGAGATGTTTGTATTGCAGAAAAAGGCATTCATGATTGTTCTAAAGTGGAGGATGATGAACTTGGTCAAACCAAAGTTGTGCTTGTGGAGGACCAACCTCCTTCTCTTAACCCTACTCCTAATGCATCTCTTTCTATTCCTTCTAGTGATAGTGATGATGATAATAATAACTCTACTCCTCATGACTCTTCTTCTAGTGATGAATCCATTACTTCTAAAAGAAGACCTAAATGGTTTAAATCTTTAATTCAAGATAGTGATGAATACTTAGCTAGAATGGATAAACTTCAAGCTAGAAGAGTTAATTATTGTAATTATGCTTTAATGACTACTATTATGAATTCTAATGATCCTAAAACATTTGACCAAGCTAAAAATCAACCACATTGGCAAAAAGAAATGAAGGAAGAATATGATACTTTAACTTCTAACCAAACTTGGGATTTAGTTCCCTTGCCTCATGGTAAAAATCTTGTTTCTTGCAAGTGGCTTTATAAAACTAAATTGAATGCTAATAATCAAGTTAGTAAATTTAAAGCTAGATTAGTTGCTAGAGGTTTTTCTCAAATTGAAGGCTTAGATTATACTGAAACTTTTGCTCCTATTGCTAAAATGCCTACAATTAAACTTGTGCTTGCTTTAGCTTCTAGAATGAATTGGCCTATTCACCAAATGGATGTTAAAAGTGCTTTTCTTAATGGTGATTTACATGAGGAAATTTATATGTCTCAACCTCCTGGTTTTATTAAAGAAGGTAATGCACACTTAGTTTGTAAATTAAAGAAATCAATTTATGGATTAAAGCAACCTCCTAGGGAGTGGTATTCAAAGATTAATACATTCTTTCTTTCGCAAGGCTTTATTAGAAGTAAAAATGATCCTAACTTGTATATTAAACATAGTGAAGATGATATTATAATTATTATCTTGTATGTAGATGATTTGATTCTTACTTCAAGTTCCAATACTTTGATTTTTGATATTAAGTTTCAACTTAATCAAAAATTTCAAATGACTGATTTAGGTCTTTTACATTATTTCTTAGGAATGCAAATTTGGCAAACCTCTAAAGGAATTTTCTTATCTCAAAGTAAATATGCTCAAGATCTTATAGATAAGTTTAACATGAATGATGCTCACCATGTTTCAATTCCTATTGAATTAGGCACTAAGTTAATGCTTGATATGCAAACTCCTCTTGTTGATCCTACTTTGTATAGACAATTAGTTGGAAGTTTAAATTATTTAACTCTTACTAGGCCAGATATTGCTTATAGTGTTGGTTTGGTTTCAAGATTCATGTCTAAACCTCAACAAACACACTTTAAAGTTGCTAAAAGAATTTTACGATATATTAAAGGAACTATTAATGTAGGTTTGTTTTATGATGCAAATTCTGATTTTACTTTAAAAGGTTTTACTGATTCCGATCTAGGTGGAGATCCCAATGATGGGTAATCTACTTGTGGTTATTGTTTTTTTGTTGGTTCAGGAGCAATTTCTTGGAATAGTAAAAAGAAACAATCTACCTCTCTTGGATCCACTGAAGCTGAGTACAAAGGATGCACTAATGCTTCCAAAGAAGTCTTGTGGCTTAGAAGACTACTTGAAGATTTGGGTCTACCTCAACATGAACCAACTCAATTGTATTGTGAGAACCAAAGTGCCATTGCCTTGCTAAAAATCCAGTTTTCCATGCAAGGACAAAACACATTGCTCTCCAACACCACTTTATTAGAGAACAAATTGAAGACAAGCAAGTTTCACTCCTCTATTGCAAGGGGGAAGACCAAGTTGCAGATATTTTGACCAAGCCACTTTGTAAAGAAAAGTTCCAATTTCATTGTAAAAATCTTGGATTACAACCCATTGAAGGGTTTGATGTAAGCTCCCCAAGTAAAGCTTAAGGGGGGGTGTTAGAATATTTAATCTTTACTTAGCTTAGGTTTATTTGTATTTAGTTTAGGATATTCCTTTGGAATTCCTACATGTAATTTGTCCTCTAGTACATGTGTGAGGACAAGTCATTTCTTTTATTTTCCTTTATTAAGGAATATTAGATTTCCTCCATAAGAGGATGTGGACACATGGCACACACATTTTATGAATGGTGGCATTCATAGATTTGGGAGTTACTTTGTAACTCCTCTCCTCATCTCTATTTAAGAGATGTCTCCTCTCTCATTTCTTCTTAATGACAATATTGTAAAGAGCTTCTCGCTCTCTCTCTCTCTCTCTCTCTCTCTCTCTCTCTCTCTCTCTCTCTCTCTCTCTCTCTCTCTCTCTCTCATTTTAGGCATTGCCTCATTCATAATATCACAAGGGGTTTTTCTTTGCTTTTCCCCTTTCAAAAAGTTCTTGTGCCTCCTTCTTCACATTTGGGTGATGCTCCAAGGTTTTTGCTTTTCTCTTGGTAACAATTACTTCATCAATAAACTTTCTTGGATTTTATTTTTTCTTTCCTTGCTCTTGTATTTCCTTTCATGGTATCAGAGCAGGTTTCTAATCCTTGTTTTAAGTTGACATTGATGAAGGTTACCATTCTGTTGAGTTCACCTTGTTGGAGGCATTCTTGAGAGGAGAAGAAGTTCTTTTTCTAATATTTTCTATTGTGCAGGTTTTGGTTTCAGATTTCCTTTCACATTGAAACCCTCAACTAGGTTGGCCACAAACAAAGTACATGAATTACATAAAGTCGGCCACCCAGACCAAAAATACACCATGCGGTCCACTCTAGGAGATAAAAGGGACCCAAATACATCACAACACATCTTCCTAAGCTGATTCAAATGAACCAAATATGCTAGAAAATTCTCCAAGATTGATATCAAATGTAATCTGTAGATAAGCAATGAAACATGTTAACTAGTTGACCCAAAAAAATCATCCAATACAAAATACTCAATGCGGATCTACACACACCACTATGAGACCTATATCAACATTGAAACTCAACCTCCAATGCATATCTAGAATAAAAGAGTGTGATGTAAGTAAGATAGATCAACTAAGTCAGCCATAGACTAAAATAATTGATAGCACTGAACATAAAACAACATAAATTCACTTGCCAATCAAACCAACACTAGAAATATTAATTGGAATATTGCATGAAAAACATGAACATGTCTACCAAGCCACAACACTTGCACCAACATAGCTGAGAAATGCAAAGCATTCTTTGGATCAATCTTGATCATAAACAACTTCATTGTTAGAAAACCACCACAACCAACTACATCATCTGATCAATTGAGAAACTAAAAACATGATAGTCCAACATCCACAAAATGTAGACATTATATCTAGAGTTGCAAGCCATCATAACCAATAAATGAAGGAATGCAGTGCATTCTTCCATAAAGAATTTTAAATATTCTTTCCTACATATTGTAACTTCCACTATACTAGTCTTCAAAAAATACCTCATACTAACTTAATGCCACCACCAGTCAACATAAGTAACATCTAAACACTCATTTTTGAACCATCTATAAAATTTGCACAACTGAAAAACAACAAATACCACACATAGTGACATCAATGACAACATAACAATATGTTGGTAAAAAGTTTTGTCACTGTGGATTCTCCTTTAAAATTGACCCTATTCGTCCGAAGAGAAGTGACAACCATTCCAACAGTTGGAGAGATTGTGTTGAGGCCACAATCTTCCTCTACGTTTGAGAGGAACAACTCCCTTGTATGATGGGGGGTATTTGAGATTTTTATGTACTTTTAACCTGAAAGTACATAAAGGAGAAAACATAGAACTAAGAAATATAAAGAACAAAAACCCCAACAATAGACATACAAATACCAATTGAGATTTCACAATAGATAACGACTACAAAGGGGGATTTAAGCACAATATACGTTTGATTCACAAATATCTCAACATACGAAGAGATGGGTAACTCTAGCACACCCAAACCAGGATACCAAAGCTTGATTGTGTTTCATTACATTAATTGCATGAATTGTAAGCATTCCAATAGATGATAGATAATTTGCACATAGACAAAAGATATCACTAATTAGACATACGAAAGATTAGTAATAATAACTTAAGAAGCACTTCTAGCACATACGAGCTAAATGCATCCTTTATTATCTTCATGAAATTATACAATCTCAAGAACTCTTCTATACAAAGTGCAAACACAAAATTCATCAAACTATTTCTCTAAGAATTTCTCCATAGTTTCCCCTCTGTCCGAGTCTCCCCCCATTACAAATGAATTGGCCTTGTATTTATAGGCATCCTGCAATAACTACCTTAATAACCAACTCATAACTGCTTTTGGTATTCACTTAATCTAACTATTTTGTGTAACTATTTAGAATAACTTCCTAAATAGCCACTTAAGATAGCTAACTTTTGATAACCATATAGGATAACTACTTGGCTAACTACTTAAAACAACTACCCTTGTAGAAATGAGTTAGGATATCTATTTCTTAGGGACAAGTTAGGATAACTAACTTTTACAAGTTTGAGTCCAAATTCTAACCTATAGTTACATGAGTAACATGGCCACTTCTTCAAAAGAACATCTTGAAACTTTCAAGTTAGGATTGGAGTAAGGTGCTTATCCATCTTCATGTAATGGTCTTTGTAATGATCTCATCATGAATTCTTTGTTTGTACTATGGAGAGAATATCCACACCTTTGGAACCAATGCATTGATGAACTTTAATCATTTGGTATCGAGATTTGAAATCAAAATCTTCTCTCCCATTGTGTTCTTCCAAATGACTCTTCAGTCCACCCTTTTTTTAGAACATGAGTCGATGATTCCGCATCTTGTAGACCTATCTATGCCTTTATTTTGAAGTTGCAATGTCGACATAGGTATAGAGGATGTGAGGAAAGGATGTGGAATTCAGCTATACACCAGCCAATTGCATTTTCTTCAAACTTTTGAATGTTCATACCTTGCAATCATCGCATTTGTATGATGACCTTTAACTCATTTTTGTCAAAAGACTGGTTTTTTTTTTGGCTATGATTAGTCAATTTACAAGAATGTGCAATGAAACAAAACCAATATCTTTGTATCTGTTGCTTTGATGCATGTCCACAACCTATTCAAGAGCACCCATTCTAACTTGTGGGAAAGGAAGATGACAACGTGATTGCATAATACGGCTTTACACCTTCTTTTTGCATTGCTTCGAAGTTTCTAAGGCATTTTCGCCAAGTTCATTTTGTGCATATCATGTCGTCCTTGACACATGAGACAACATCTTCTTTTGAGGCATTCCGCAAATGGTTTAGGCACTTTGTCTATAGCTTTAGATTTTGCATGCATGTCTACCATGGAATTTCCAACTGTAAAATCTCATTGAAATCTTGCACTATTATTCTTTGATGAACATCTTTATGTTGTCCCAAAGCTCACATTTTGGCACAAAAAGGAAGGATGCTAGCAAAGGTTATGGTTTACACCCGCCACTTGCATTTTCTCAAGGGCTTCTATGAATTTGTTTAACAAATGTATTCCCTGTGTAACCTGCAATCCTCGCGTTCCAGAAAAAGACACCTCTTTAATGCATCATATTAGACATCTCACGTGCAGTGAAGGTTATCTATTTTTTTTTAGTATTGAGGTGTACCATGAGACGTCATTTCTTTGAGACATCCTATCAAACATTTCAAATGCATTACCATCACTTTGATGCCTGTCCATAGCTGTTACAAGGCTCCCATTTTTGTGCTGACAAAGAAAATGGAGACAAAGATTGTAGAGCTCGGCTTCACACCTGTCACTTTACATTTTCTTGATGGTTACCAAGTTGTTTTACCGAGTGCATGTAGTTTCAAAGAAATATAAGAATCAGTTATGATAACTAACTCTTCCTTGAAGAATGCATATGTGCTTTCATAAGCTTGCACAACTTTTCCAAATCACCGATGAAATAATAATGGCCTTTTCGCTTAAGAATGTATCGACTCTTTGGCAACTCGATAAAATTACCGATAAATGAGTTAGAATAACTAACTTTGAGAGTGCATTGGTGTTTTTCTATACTTTGCAAAGTTGGTAATCTTGCAAATATTACTTCACTTATCATTCACATCTTTAGTCAATCAGTGACTTTTGAAAGTGCTACAACTTGCCAATGATATTAATGAGTTGAGATTTTGGTAACTTTGGAAAATTGAGAATTTTCTTAAGTGAAACTTTGAAAATATGCCTCATACAAGTATATCGGCTTCTTTAGAAAATAAACCAACTTGCTGATGAAGACTTTGTCATTGAAAGTGTTTGAACAAACTTGGCCAACTTGTTAAATCTTTGATGAATGAGCTTTTTCAACTAAGTTTTCATGGATGGAATGCATTGGTATTTTAATTTGTTTTGACAACACTCATCACTAATGAAGATTAGTTTGGTGAGTAGAAAAGAAGGCTAATAAATCATAATTTTTATTTATTTTAAAACCCCTCATTTATAACTTCTTCGGCCATGAGATTATTAGTTCAAGGATTTTGGCACAAAAAGTTAAAAGTTTGAAATAAAATTTTTAAATTTTTTACTTGTTTGAAAATGGAGCTAACATAATAGGGAAGTGCAAGGTAATGGATCACAAATTGGCGGAAGTCTATCTGTTGGAAAACGCACTCTTAGAAATGGGGGCCCATATTTGCTTCGAGCCCATGAGGCAAAAAGTAACAGGGGCCTGAGGTGAAACTAAAAGGGCCCCCGTTTTATTCTCAAATGGGGCCCCGCTTGAAAACAAGACGGGGTCCCGTTTTTAAATCCGATGTTAGCCATTTTTTTTGGGCGCATTTTGTCATTTTTGGACAATAACGGTAATTTTAGGAACGGGCCCCCATTTTGTGGAAGTTGATTCCACAACCCCACCACTTGCCTCAGGATTAGGTTTGAGATAGGCCTGGGATGGCCACACCTAGGACATGGACCTGCAAATTCAAATCTCCATGAATGAAAGCACAAATATGAACTTCTGAAATAGTTTACGTGCCTCTAATTAGAGAATTTTAATATGAAATTAAAACCCATTTCAGATTATATTGTCTAGATTCTAAATATGTAAATTTATTTAAAATTGATTATTTAACTATTTTTTATTTAATTATACTAAATTGGGTCCATAAACTTGAAATATTAACTAATTTTGTTAATTTAATAAATTTTTTATTTTAATGAATTTTGGAAAAAAAATTACATGTCATCAATCTACACAAAATTCTTTTCTATTCAAAAAAAAAAATCAAAAAATGTTAAGTTTACGTCAAATTATGTGGCTCGTACACGTCAAATTTTTAAAAAGATAATTACCGTCATTAAAAAATTAATTAAAAAATATATATTTAAAAAAAAAATACAGAAAAATATGCTCATCAATCTTCAGTGTGTTACAAACCATTTCGTAAAAAGGTTTGAGAAAATAATTTTAATTGTGTCAAAAAGTGTGGGTCGTACACATGCATGGTATGGTCTTGAAACATGCATTTTTAAAACATAGTTTATAGAACTTCATTCAAAAAGTTATTTTTTATTATGTGGGTATTAAAATAAATTACATATTTGAAAAGTAGACTCAGAGGGGTATCTTTAATATTCCTGACTTTTTCCAAGATTCAATCTCCAAGTGTTTCAAAATTTAAGCTCAAATGAGACAAAACCTGAAAATCAAGGAAAACACTTCCACTTTTTGGCCAAAAAGTGGACTCATCTTCTTGCACTGACCCAATACAACTCAAGTTTCCAACAAATATTTACGTGGAAACCCTTATGGGAGAAAACCATGGAATATTACTTGCTTATATAAAAAATCTCTTACAAATTTTGTAGGCTCAACCTACTAGTGGCACCAACCCATCATTCAATTCGTGAGAATTTTCCCACTAGAGGCATCAACCTCTCATTCGTTTTGTGATTGTCAACCCACTAAAGGCACCAACCCCTCATTCACTT
>NC_081407.1:622231338-622306338 GCF_030272615.1 Cryptomeria japonica
GAAGTGTTATAATATTATTCTGAATTTATCTATATTTGTTTGCACTATTGAGTTCATTCTTATTCAGTGGGGACCCATCAGTGCCAAGTGGTTAGTCGGGAGATTCAGACCTCAGACATCTACATTGTAGGTCGTAGGGCCAATGAAACATATATTATACTTTAAAGTCTATTATTGCTTCTTCAACAAATTGATATTTTTTTTGCAGCCTTTATTTCATTGGAGATGTTGAATAGGAAGAAGGGTAGGAAACCTAAATGTGGGGAAGACCATGAGAGGCCAACAAAATGCAGAATGTTGTCTTCGTACTTTGGCTTTGGAAAAGATTGTGGTGAAAATTAGGAAGGTACATCATCACAAGTACAAGTACAAAATTCACAACCTACACCGCATGTTGAAGACAGCAACGAACCTGATATCTCAGATCAAGATGATCTTGAAGAAGATTATCTGGTAGATGCCCAAGTTAGCCAGAATGATATAATCAACTTGGGCGATAATGCCATTGATGATAATGCACAGAAGGGGAAAAGAAAATCCAGATCAAAAAAAGATCAACCACAATAAAAAATGGATTGGGAGTAGGATATGCCAGTCAGGAGTTTTCAAATTAATTGGGCATGAAAGTATCCATTCATTGAACAAATGGAGAATCCAATTGAAGGAGAGCCTCCAATAGAATGTAGGGGTAAGATTTGCACTTGGAAACATAACAAAGAAATTAGGTTGCAGCTAAAATATGACACCATAGAAAAGCATATGGATAAACTTTATGAAAAACAAATGATAGACAGAGTTGAAAAATCAGTGATAAGATGGAAAACAAAGGAGGAATGTAAGCATGTGAGAAATGTCAAAGAGTATTATTTTCATGAGAAAATAAAGAAGAAACCTATTGAAGTTAAAGGTTCTATTGAAGCTAGTTTTGGAAAAGCAATGCAAATAGAACAACTGGGAAAATTTGTTTAGTTAAGTGTTGTTTTTTATATTTTGAGCAGAGGGCATGCTATGACAGATTTCCCATCAATTAGTGGTTTATTATACTTTTTGAAAGTTCCTAACTATCCTAATAGTCACTAGTCAGTAAACAGTGGATGAGAATGGGCAAGTTGTCTTGTTGAGGTTGAAAAAGAAGATGTAAGGGAAAAAATAAGAGAGTCAAACTTTATTGCATTTTCTTTAGACAAAGTTACGGAAGTAGACAATACTTCATGGGTATGTATGCATGTTTATACTGTACAGAATGCCTGCCAACCTCATCTACTATATGTTGCTAAAATGAAGTAGAGTGAGACAACAAAATTTTTATTTCAACTAGTAAAGAGAAGTTTAATTGAATATGGAGGTATGGATGACATGACAGTTGCCAAAAAATTGGTGTGTGTTTGATCAAATGGAGCTTCAGTAATACAAGGTCACAGGAACGGTCTTTGTACAAAGATTGAAACTTTATTTGCACCGTACATTACTGCAATTCACTGCATGGCTCACAGATTGAATCTAGCTTTTGGAATTGTGAGCAAGTATGCTTTAGTAAAAAAAATTAAAATTTTAATCAGAGATCTCTACTCACACTTCTGTCGAAGTCCCAAGCGATTTATGGAATTTCAACACTTTGCTAATGGAATAGCTGATGGGAACAAGCTTCTCAAGGATAATGATACCAGATGGATCTCTTTGGATGGTCCAACACATCGATTTTTTTCAAAATGTCCATCCTTCATTGGACTATCTCACACAACTCGTGATGAATCAAAGCAACCAAAATTTCCTAACCTTCTTCAGAGGTTAAGTAATCTAGAGACACTCTTAACTTTAGCAACTCTTCTTCCCATGCTAGAGGAAATGAGGAATATTATGAAGGCTGCCCAAAAAAGAGCTCTGTATATTGCAGAATATGCTACACTTTTTTAGATGACATGCATGACCCTCGACAATCTCTATCGAAATCAACCAACACTATTTGATGAAAAATTTGTTAAGTGGTGAACACTTGTAGATTTGAACAATCTTGATAACTTTTTACAAATCGGTGCAAATGGGGAGGTATGTGCCAATGTACAGGGAGTTGAGATACCAATTCACTTCTATGCCACGGTCGACCCTGAGGAACTAGGAAAGTGCCCTAGGAAGCAACTAGCAAGAGTTACAAGGGAATATTTCGACAAGATTGTTGAGTCTGTAACTAGTTCTGTGAATAAAATTGCCTATGATCTTTCCTCACAAATTAGAAACAAATTCCCTCCTGACAACCTACTCAAAGCCATATCTATTGTGTTTCTTCAATATTGGAGCCTCAATAGTGCAGTTGATTTCCGAAGTAAGCTACTGACTTTGATAAAACAATTTTGCATATCCAGAGAATTGAATGGAGTAACTATAATTGGAATATTAGATGAAACTCATCTTATAGAGCAATCATCTCATTTTTCATACACTAAGAGGGAACAATAGGGCAGAATGGAGAACCCCTACGAAGAGGGATCGGTAACAAGGCTTTGGAAATATATAGCTCAGAATGAAGCGTTGAGTGATTGAATGCCAGAATATTTGAAGCTTGTTGATTTATGTCTTACCATGATATTGGGTTCGGTGGAAGATGAGAGAGTTTTCAGTGCTTTGGGGTTCCTAAAAGCAAAGCTAAGAAACAAACTAGACAAAAATTTGGAAAATTGCTTGAGGCTCTATACATCTAGGTAATATATCCACACTTTTCCTTATGATAGGGCACTGCAAATCTGGAGATCGAAATGTGAAAGAAGAGGTTTGGGAAACACTTCAAACCAAATTTCTAGTGGGACTATTGACTCATGTATTGGACCTACTAGTAACATTGAGATGCAGTTCAATGAAGGTATGCAGACTTAGAGTGAAGAAAACACAGACAAGAATCAAGAAAGCTCTGAATATGATAAGGATGAATGGAAACTGTAAGAGATTGGTATTTATTAATCTTATTACTGTATCTCATCATTCATATTACAAAAGGAAATTATTATGGTTGATAACTTGATGATATTTTATGAGTATGTTAACTTTTTGCAATTAGAATTTAATATCGATTTGTAATTGTATTTTTCAACTTTCTATTTTCATATTTAAAATATCATAATAAAAGACCATAATGTGTTTATTGATACAAAGATGTTTATTTAGACATGTTGAGAACTTATATTTTTATTAATTCTTTCAAAATATATCCATATGATACAATTCATTCAATACACCACTATGTGTGACTCTCCATGCAAAAGTCAATACAAAGTTTCAGAACCCTTTGCAAATAACCCTAAATTCCCTTTTATAGAAACAAGGGAGCAACAATAGCTTCAAGTCAATTTACAACATGTGAAGACTCAACATCAAAATCCATTACTAAGGCACCGAACATTGAATATATCATCTCGACTGCCATCAATATCACAAACTCAGCACAAATTTACATGGCCATCACAAGCCGGAATAGCAATTTAACAACTGCTACATGTTTGATGTCTCTTGTTCAAAAAATAGAGTTCAAAACTAAATATTAATTCAAGCCATGACAAATTAAATATAGATAATAGCAATGCCCAAAACCTAGTAATCAGAAATAGAGAAATGCATAAATGTTAAAACTTGGCAGGATTTAAGAATACAAATTTATAAGTTGAAGGTTTGCAGTATGCATCATAGATTCATACACTGGATTAGCAATAGCGAGTGCTGGTTTTTTCTTGTTCATAAAACAGAGTATTTGAAGCGATGCCAAATTCCAAATAGAAAAAAACATAAAACCTTGAAATTAAGATTAAAAGTAGAAAACTATGCAATACATACTATGATTCTTAAGATTTAAATGCCGTTTTTTGTAGGGTGCTCCACTCTTCGTCTGATGGAAGGTCAATATTCTTTAAATTATGGAAAGTCAACTGCAACTGCAACTTCCTCAACCATCCATATTTAGAAGAGTGACTTGACATCACTGTTTCACCATATACCGCATTCAAAGTTGTAAATGGTTGGATGAATTCCAGAAAGCTTTGGGGAGTTGTGTTCAAGGGAACCAAGTCTAAATCAGACTTCATTTTTATCTCCATGTTTTTTTGTAATCTTCATTTCCAATGAATTTATTTGATGGGTCAACGGTCTTAGGCAAACCAAGTTTAATCAAAGTAGTTGTCTTTTCTTACAGCTTCAATATATTTTTGCCACATTTATCCATAACTTCTGTTGTTTCCCTTAGTTTTTGGCATTTTTCAAGGATAGATGATGTCTTAACTATGGCATCAATGTGGTTGTTAATTCCCTTGGATGCCAAGTAGCTATCACTGGTATTGTAGACTACATGCAAAATATGTTTTGCCATATCCTCTTTTGAATAAACATGTATGCTCTTCTCAATGTGCCCTTTGATTTTCATATAAATTAATTTCAAACTTTCCTTCAATTCAAACCATTCACACAACTTTTCACTCCTCTGCATTATTTTCCACCAAATGTTTTCTTGTATATACTTCATTGTATTTTTCATATTATCTTTCAATCTATCCTCTGAAGTTTTAATTTTATCATTTGCATTGTGCAGGTCTTCTTTCACGTGTGCACATTTTTTTTCTTTCTTCCTCTACTTCCTCTTTCAAATTTTTTTATTTTTCCTTCTCATGATCCAATAGGTCCTATATATTTCTTATCTCGGTAGCAACAGACTCATAACTTTTGTATAATTTTTGAAAACTGGCTCTTTCCTCATCAATTTTTTTACTTCTTTTAGCCAGTTTTTCACTCAAGTCCTTCAATTCTGCATCCATATTTTCCTACTCTACAATTTCTACTATAGAGCCTGGATTTTTTATACTTTTTTGTAAATCATTTCACTTGTTATCTGCTACTTTCCTCTTTGATTTTTCATTTGTCAGGTCTGCCTATAATTTTTCTATTTATTTATCTAGTTTATTTTTTTTCTCTCTCCACCTTTAGCATTGAAGTGTAGACCACTTTGTTAGTCCTTTTTGACACACTAATTTTGTCCACATTTTATAGTTTGGAAAAATCCATTTGGAGGGTGCTAACTTGAAATTCAGAGGGATCTATCTGATTGTGTGGTGGATTTTTATCTTTAGTTGGGGCCATAACAATAATGAACTCCATCATATCTTTGTGTGGGTCATATGTTGCAAATACCATGTTCCTTGCAGGTTGTTCATCTAAAACTTCAGTCAGGGCAACCCTATGCAATGCTCTCTTTTTTTCTTTATTTTCATTTTTTGTGTGTTCAAAATTTTCATAGTAATCACAAAATTGAAAGTCTGAGCTTGCTAAAGAAATTAAATGTTTGAAAGGTGAAATAGCAGAGGCTCCAGTTCCACCTATGCTTGTGGTTTTAACTAATGCATTACGAGGAGTACCAACAACCATTCCTGATCCTGTCCCACTATCACTTGCATGTGTAGTTTTTATAGTCTTTTGAGGGGTCTAAACTGAAGTTGCAAATGATAGATTTGTAGTGTAAGTGGCACTTGATATAGAATTTTGAATAGTATGAGTATCTACCACTAGTGGCCTCTTGCGAGAGATATTTTGTTGTTGCACTTGTCCAACACCAAGACAACTAGTATCAGTAGTAGTACCCATACCAACCCCACCAATCACAGTGGCACTTGACTGAACACTAATAGGAATACTATCCCCAGATTCCCCACCAGTGGTAGTGGCACTTGATTCACCACCAATGGGAATACCATGATGTGGTGGTGGTTGTGGATTTGAACTTGTAACAAATGCAAGTGGACCCTGAGGGTAATGAGTAGTACCTTTCCGTGATGAATCTGAAGAATCAAGTCCAATGATTGGTTTAACAGGAGCTTTTGATTTTGAATCTGATGGAAGTTGTACCTCAAGTGGATACCAAATGCCTTCTCCTATGGGACCTAGACCACCACCTTCAAAACCCATTTTTTCCACAATGTTTACCCCTTTTCTATATTTTTTTTCATGGACTCGTTGACTCCACCTAATATTTTAGGGATTGTAGTGGTTGTTGGATTGGGCTCAACCTCGTATTCATTTTCATCTTCACTCTTGTCATATGTTGTTGTGGGATGCTCCATATTCCACAATTTGTTAAACTCTTCATCCTTGTCGATGGACTCAAATTTTGCATTGGTCTTTGGTTCACTGAGATTCTTCCTCATAGAACAAATATCATTTATTTTGGTTTGAGTGCAATCACTGTCTTTACATTCTTGAAGAATTATTTTGGGAATAGATTTGTTAGATGGATTAGCAGATTTTTGGTGGAAATTGTAGGACCTCCTATTTTGGATGCCCTCCTCTATTGTCCTTTGTGTGTGCAATGCCATAATTTGTGATGATAATTCTTCTATTTCAGTCTTGGCTAGTTTTTTATTCATCTTCTCTATTTGCTTGTTTGTGGTTTATAATTCCCTCTTTAGTCATATGGGCCATTTGGTGGGAAAGAAACAAGCACATTTTTAGATGTGACTCATCAGATTTATCAGTTGTTCTTGGGATTTTGGAAAGAAGTATTATTGAGCAAGTTAATGCTCATGTCCAGAAATATTTTAACATGAATTCAGAGTTCTCTTCTTGGGATAATTTTATGATCTCTTCTTGGAAAAGTATCATTATTCCTGTATCACCCACCTTTCCAAGGATTTGGAAAACACCTGTAGATAGAAATTCCATAAAATGGCATCCTCCTAATGCCCCTTTTTGTAAATTGAATTTTGATGGATCCTCCCGTGGAAATCTTGCTGATTTAGGAATAGGGATAGCTTTTCATGATCATTTGGGTTCTTTATTAGCATTAAAAGCTATGCCAATTTCTCCTGGCACAAATAATATGGCCGAGGCTTATGCTCTTTTAGAAGGTCTTGTTATGGATAAGGATTTCAATTTCAAATATCTTCATATTGATTCCTCTCGATTGGGGGGTGATTTGATGAGCTTCCCAAACCTATTAATTATATCTTGTAGAGAGTTGAGGATTTAATCTTTCTTATTATATGATTGCTCGTTTATACAAGTTGATATTCTCTTCTCTTGGTGAGGTATTTCTTTTCATAATTCCATTTGGTTTTGATTTGAGGTACTTTGCTTTACTTGATCATCACTTGGCATTCATTAATGATGAGTTGGTTGTTATTGATGTTGTTCATG
This sequence comes from Cryptomeria japonica, assembly GCF_030272615.1. Classification (NCBI taxonomy): domain Eukaryota; kingdom Viridiplantae; phylum Streptophyta; class Pinopsida; order Cupressales; family Cupressaceae; genus Cryptomeria; species Cryptomeria japonica. The sequence continues at coordinate 622,238,500 of NC_081407.1, forward strand.
TGTTTGGTACTCTCTTCTGGTGTGAAATCTGGAGATATTTATTTTCACATTGGGAATCCATCCTTCATATGTCATTTAAAGTTTGACGTAGTGTTGTTTTTATGATTATCTCTGTACGCCGCTTCTTTTGGTTTGTCATTTTTTTATGATATATAACCTCTTTCTTTTCATTTATGACATAAAAATTTTGGGCTTCATTTCTCTCTAGCATTTCTGCATTCACCTCTTCTCCTTTGGCATTTGTCTATAATGGCGGACCACAGATCTCATGTCATTGGTGTCAGCCATGTTTTGGAACCTTGCATTTCTTGTAAATTCTCTGCATTCTATAGTATATATATTTTTTCGTTGCAGTTGTTTTTTGGTGCGGGGGCATGTCAATTTTGATTGTAGGAGTTCTTTGTTGCAGGGCATTCAAGATATCCCAGGAACTTATTTTGTAAATATGCTTGCATGCTCCTATTCTGTAAAATGATCTTGCATGCTCCTATGTGTAAAAGAGCCTGCATGCTCCTATGTGTAAAAGAGCCTGCATGCTCCTTTGCTGATCTCTATTTTGTAACTAGCTCCGGCTAGAGGATTGTTCACTAATTCTCTTCTATAATCATGTTGATGAGCAATGACCAGAGTTTTTCTTGCTGGTTCTTTTCTCTGGGAGCTCAGTTTGAACTAGTTTTTAAATATATTGTAAAAATTATTTATTATTAATAAAATATATCAAGTGGCATTGCCACCTTGCCAAAAAAAAAAAAAAAAATTCTTCTGTTGAAATGTTATTATCAGTGGCAATTTTCTCCATCTCTTTTTTTACCTCATCCCAGGAGTCCATGTTTCTAAGCGTTTCTAGCAATGGTTTACTTTCATTTTGACATAACACTGAAGAGTTCCCATTTTTCTTAAGCCTTTCTTGAACTACATTGATTGGATCATACTGCCAGAGACCCTCATCACCAAAGCTAAAAACTATCAAAAAATCATGTGCCACATTGAATTTTTTTCTCTCAAATGTGAACCCTCCACATGAGAAAGGCAAGGAAGGAAATATTCTCTTCTTTTGCTGACCATGGAAGTGCCTATCTGTGCTCTCCAATTGGCATACATATTCCAATGCAAATACCCTCTCTATCACATGTATTGGAAGTCTATAGGGTTTTACTGTTGATCTGTAAAACCTTAACACAGTGTATTCTTCCATGAAGAACCAGTCAACCAATTGTATTTGACTTCCGAGTTGAATGCAATCTCTACAAGACACAGGCAATCTAGGCATTGGAGTGCTTGTAATTTCATTATACATTGGTGCCAAAAAGAAGTCTACAAAATGGTTGTAGTTCTTTCTGTTATCATGCATCCTTATCTTTGGTGTCCATTCATATATTGGACACTCTATTCTGTTCTGAGTCTTCTCATCAATCTTATAGTTCACAATGTGAAGATTGTTGGTCTCGAATATTACACGATACTTGGATAGAAGAAGATAGCACAAGTAGGATGAGAACCTAAATGTCTTACAGGAACCTTTTTTGATCATTAGTAATTGTTTTTGCATAGATTGAACAACATCCTCAACAAAATTATATCTTACTGGTTGACTTACACAATGGATATTTAAAATCATTTCAATAAGGCTAGCACCTACTTCCCTATCATTTTCCAATCCCAGGCAAAATGTTAGCAAGGAGATAGTATCCCGAACCCATGGAAAAAAATTGTTAGAATCATAAGGAGGCTTATGATTCTGATCTAACGGAGTACCACGCATTATTAGAGCTCTAATAAATGAACTACGTTTTGGATCGAGACTCTCATAATTCCCTGTCAGCTTTCCTAGGTCAATGGGGATGTTTGAGTTTTGTGCTTCAAACCCTAGGTTCAACAAACAAGCAAATTTTCCCACGTTTATGGATAGAATTTCCTCTTTTGTATTTTTATTGACAATTGCTTTGTTATCTTCATCATACTTTTCGGTGCAGACCATGACAAATTCAAGGCATTGGAATACTTCAGGTAACACCATGCTTCCCAATCTAGCATCCCACGATGCGATTTTATTTGTTCTTTGTTTTAACATTTTGTTGAAAATAGTAAATTTTGCCCTTCTTGGATATGCCGCCTTATTAGACAATGCATATCTAATATCTATGATACACTTTTCACTATGGATAGCAGGGTCATAAATATCATGGTATTCATCAGTGAAACCTGGTGTTTTAACCAATTCGGTTAGGTCTATTTTTTTTCACTTGGCTTCCTCTTGAACTACTGCTTCCCGGTTTCCCCATCACCATTATTGTTAATAATTCAAAATAATGCTAGATACAAGTCTAAAAATGCTAACCCTCAAATTGAACCACGAGATTAAAAAAGTAAAAAACATGGGATGTAGGTGTTCTAGATTTTACCCAAAATTTCTATTCACTAGATTAGCGTAGACAGACTCTGTTGCAACTTGCATTCCTCATTCTAGTAGTTGTTTCTAAATCTCCCTTGATTTACTGGTTTGTCCATGAAATGCAATATGATTATAATTTATGAGTCACTTATTTTGAAAACACTGAAAAGTATAAAAGTAATACCTAAAGGGCAAAATATCTAGAATCATGTTGTAATTTTATAAATTATTATTAATATCTATTCACCGCCGAAGGATAAAACATTTGTTGCTTCAGTCTAAATTCTGAGGACAGTGAACACATCACCAGACTCGAGTGATGAGTCACTTTTCTGTACTGGTTTTGAATTCTTTTTAATCCTTTTCAACTTTCGCCTGAAATAGAGCTTAATTATAGATAATTAAATGTAAAACGTTCAATTCTAGGTCAAGTTCTCAAAAATGTATTTACTTCCGACATTTGGGCCGAAATCCACCCTAAGTCATTGATTTGTGCTCATCCAATGGATGATGGTATCTGTTGTTAGTTGTCATGGGTCCCATGACTTTTTCCATTTTTCGGGCATGTCACCACACTGGAGTCACTTTTCTGGACTGTTTTTGAAATCTTTTTAATCCTTTTCAACTTCCGCCCGAAATAGAGCTTTATAGACTTAATTATAGTTAATTAAATGTAAAACATTTAATTCCGGGTGCAGTTCTCACAAATGTGTTTACTTCCCACATTCGGGCCAAAAAACACCCTAAGTCGTTGATCTGTGCTCATCCAACGGGTGATGGTATATGTTGTCAGTTGTCATGGGTCCCATGACTTTTGTCATTTTTCGGGCACGTCAGCAGACTCGAGTCACTTTTCTGGAGTCTTTTTAATCTGTTTCAACTTCCACCCGAAATAGAGCTTTATAGACTTAATTATAGTTAGTTAAATGTAAAATGTTCAATTCCGGGCAAAGTTCTCACAAATGTGTTTACTTCTCACATTCAGGTCGAAATCCACCCTGTCATTGATCTATTCTCATCCAACTGATGATGGTATCTGTTGTTAGTTGTCATGGGTCCCATGGCTTTTTCCACTTTTTGGACACGTCACCAGACTTGGGTCACTTTTCTGGACTGTTTTTGAAGTCTTTTTAATCTATTTCAACTTTCACCCGAAATAGAGCTTTATAGACTTAATTATAGTTAATTAAATGTAAAATGTTCAATTCTAGGTGAAGTTCTCACAAATGTGTTTACTTCCCACATTTGGGCCGAGATCCACCCTAAGTCATTGATCTATGCTCATCCAACAGTCTCTAATTGAGTCTGAGAATCTTGAATTTTCTTCTAATGACATTGGCCTTGATTCTAATAATGTGGTGAATCTTATTGATAAACCTACACCTCCTAAGGACCTATGCATTACCTTTGATCCTAGTGAGACTATTGAAGCACCTGATGGCCCACTATATATCACTGCAAAGATCAAAGACATACTCTCACGAGGGATTCTCATCGATCCAACATGTATGGTGAATGTGATAACTTAAGAATATCTTTATACTTTACAATTGCATGAAGTAACATATGATAAATTTGATTTAGTGGTTAAGATCTTTGATGGTTTCTTTTGTCCTACTATAGGTTCTATTACTCTTCCCATTAAGGTTGGTACTAAGTGCTTAGATTTCATTTTTGATATCTTTCCTACATCAAATCAATTTTGTGTGAAGTTGGAACATCCTTGGTTCTCTTCCATGAAAGCGATCCCATCTACTGTTCATAAATGTCTCAAATTTCTTCATAATGATAAAATCGTAACTATAAATCATAGCCTGTACCAACCCACAATGAGGCATGGAGATGTTAATCTTGATTAATTTTAGCCTAACAATTTGAACCTCTTAAGACTCGAAGTGATGCTCTTTTTCAATCTTATCAAAAATGGAAGAATGATATAATCTTATCTTTGAGTAAGCCTAGAGATCCTAGACATATTCCTCCTCATGATGGACCTGGTCTCCTTCCTACACTTTATATTCCTCCTTTATATGTTGCAATACCGCCTCCTACATCTTACAAAGGAAAGCATCCAACATCTCCTATTTTTCAGCCTAGTAGACCTTCTCCTATTCATCCTCATTTAAAAGAAGAGAAGAAGCCTATGCCTATTGATCCTAAACCTTCACAACCCTTAGCTAAAACTAAAAGAAATTGTTGTACAAGAGAACACCAATGGAGACATCGTGCAACATGCTAAGGCTCATAAAATTTCTTCTCAACCCATTTCCTCCCTGAAGACACCACATGTTGATAGATGGTATCTGTTGTCAGTTGTCGTGGGTCCCGAGACTTTTGCTATTTTTCGGCCACATCAATAGACATGAGTCACTTTTTCAGAATGGTTTTGAAGAATTTTTAATCCTTTTTAACTTCTGTCAAAATAGAGCTTATTAAATTTAATTAAGTATACAATTGCAAATTTAAAATTTAACTATACTTAATTAAATGTTTATTGTTTATGGAAGTCTTCTGTTAGAAGTTTGCAAAACATGTTTATCATTCCTCCGCATGCACTAGTTCAAAGTTGGACTTTTAATTCACTTGTTTTTCACGAGATAAACATCTTTTTTTATATATTTATAAAATTATAATCAACGATAATCAATGTACAAATAATTAATGAAACGAACTGGATTTTTTATATATATTAAATATAGAGGAAGAAACATTACATAAAAAAGATCACAGTATTAAATTTATTTTCATTGTTTAACAAAATATTAAAATAGCATAGCTCATAGACAAAAAACATTTGCAAAATTATCATTAATACAATGAAATAAAAAGCATTTTAATATCCATAAGAGGCAAACTGAAATGAACAGGAATTTGCAAAACTATCATTAATATTTATGTTTTGAAAATTTACAATTTTTACATGTTTGAGTCCCTAAAAAACTTTAAAGCCAAAATGAGTGAGCCTATGAGGTTACGAGGACATGGCCAAAACAACAAAACTACTAGGGGGTTGGGGCTAGGGCACAGGTAGTGGACACATTCATGGTTTACCCTAAGAATCTCGTCCTCCCTCCATGTAGAATTCTTTAGACATTATAAGCTATGAGAATTCTTCAAGCCAACTGTAGTTTGGAAATTGTCTAGGAGGAACCATTTCCAGAGAAAGTCCCTACCAATCCACGCCCATTTCCTATGATGCATCAATTGCTCTGCATTTAGGTTCAAAAGAAATGGTTGTCTGGCCACTGGCATTGTTTGGTCAGGGAGGAGAAGCTTGGTTTATTCATTCGCCCAAGGGATCCCCACCCCTACTTCTGCAAAGATGACAACAGTAACGTGATCTCTAAGGAAGTCTTCTTTAAACACCTTCCTTAACAACATCAACATTATCCACCTTGTCTCCTTTGAGGTCTAGAAGAGATGCCAAGAACCGGGATGTAACATCCATGTTAACACAATATCTATTTTCATTACGCAGAAAGTCTCTGCCCAACACCATCCTCACAGCCTCATTAGTGAACATCCCAACCTCCTTGTAGACTGATTAGAGGGTTGGGTCTCTAACGAAGCCCAAAAAGACCCTCTGGTCCTCCGCAAAAATGCTTCTCAAGCAGATAGGAGTGTCCATCTTGAGAAATCAAATTACCAAATTAAACAACCTAAGCCTATAGACCTAAACCAGAGGCAAAATTTAAATACCGTGAGCTCCGACAATTTATCTACCAAAGGCTAATTGAAGATGAAAGAAGTAGATATCGTATATAAATAGTTAAATCTCTTGATTGTAATAATTCCTTCTCTAACTATATTAATTGCTTTAAATTTTTTTAAATATTTCGTATATCTCTCCAAATCTTTCCCATAAATGCACAAATGTGCAAAATTGGAAACAACTATAAACCAGTACCAAGTACCACATTGGAAGTCGTGGGGACAGAGTAAACTGCAGTTAGTGACTAGACATATATTAAATGACCAACGTTATCGACCGTGACATTAGCCAAACAAATTAAATAATTTTCAAGCAGTGGATAAAAATCGCCAATACGCTTAAATAATTTTTCCTTCAGACTAAAAATGTTCGCCCATACAATTATATATATTTTCCTTTAAACAAAAAATATTTGCCTCCTACAATATATATTTTCCCCACAGAATAAGGTATTATTTGCCATAATTTTATGTAATTTGCGTACCCTAGGAAAAAATCACCAATACAAAATAATTTTTTTCCCACTTTGAAAAAAAAATTCACCATCAATATGAAATTTTCCCCCAAAAAATAATGTCTAATTCGCCAAGATTTTACACTTTTCCCTGGGGGTGGTTTCTTAAAGTTATCCATATATATATATATATATATATATATATATATATATATATATATATATATATATATATATATGTATGTATGTATGTATGTATATATATACATATATGTATATATGTATATATATCTATATATATGTGTACATACATACATACATATATATATATGTATGTATGTATATATATATATATATACATATATACATACATATATATACATGTATATATATATGTATGTATATACATGTATGTATATGTATACATGTATATACATGTATGTATATGTATATGTATATGTGTGTGTGTGTGTGTATACATATATATATATATATATATATACATATATATATACATATATATATATATATACATATATATACATATACATATATATATATACATATATATACATATACATATATATATATATACATATACATATATATATACATACATATATATATATATATATTGTGTGGGGGAAAAAGTGACACTAAGCAAACATGCCCTAATCTCACCTTCAATCACACATTTGTGGAATACGAAAGAGCCTAGAGGTATCACACAATTGGCTACTTCTTTTTGTGGAAGAGAGAGCCATGGGCTACCTATTAGGATTTCTATTCCTTTGTTGCAAATGATAGATAGAATGATGCAAGTTCAATTCCTAACCCCAAAATGCAAGTATGAACTAATAACAAGATTGCAGAATTGAACTTAAACAATGGAAAGCTATAAACACAAGGACAAGACAAGAATGTAAATGCGTACCTGGAGTTAAAATCTGACTGAAAATGTTCGGGACGGGGGCGTGGGCACCACTGTCCTGATTCTGCCCCTGAAACTGCTCTAGAAACTGTTGTTTTGCAAAGTTGTCAAAAATGCTGAAAACTGTTGTCAGAAGGACCAGGGCGCCCAGCGCCCCTGTCCCAGGGACTAGGGCGCCCAGTGCCCCTGTCCTGGCAGGACCAGGGCGCCCCATGCCCCTGTCCTGGTCTTTTTCTCTGAGATTTGGTGTGAAGTTCGGTCTCCGTCTGCTTCTTCCGGATCTGTAACTTGCGGCGTCGTCCGAATTCCGAAACCTGCACTTATATCTGAAAAGGTGTGGTGGGCGGCTATATAGGGTTTTGCCTTAGTCAAACCCCTGCTTCGGTGATTTCCACCTCCACGAATAGCCAAGTTGTATTGTAAAATGTATTGTGTGTGCAGACCTAGTGTGTGTGCAAGGTCCTTAAATGCAAGAAAGCAAACTAGAGCAACCTAGAAAGTAAACCCTAATTGCTTGTAAATGATAATGTAAATGCTCTAAATCAAGATGTAAAGTGATCTAAAGCATGAATAAAGGATTTATTGAAGCTTATGCAAAGACATGAAAACAACATGAAATCATACCCAACCCTCAAGGGAGGAGTACAAGCCAATCTTCAGTCGGTAATCTCCTATTGTTCTTCAATGTCTCCCAAGCCCTAAATGAATGAAATTGATGAATGCTTGATGGATGGATGTTGAATGTTATTGAAGTCTTCAAAGATCTGCTCTTTCACTGCATAGAAGGTCCTCCAAAGCCAAAATTCGGATCCTTTCAAATGAAGAAAGAGAGCTCATATATATGAAACCCTAGGTCCTAATTCCAACTTTTGGCCGACCTAGAGATTGAATCTCCGGCCAATTTCTTAGGGTTAAGCTTTATTTTATGATTGGGTCGTGCTCCTAAAATTTCGAGAAAAATGTCCGGGACCATGTGCACGCCGGGCGCCATGGTCCCGACAACTTTTCACCAAATTTTCAGGGCCGTCGGATATGATGATTTTAGAGAGAATCCCGAAGTTACAGCTGATTTCGAGATGTTTTGACCCCCGAAATCAAGCCCCCAAGTTCAAAATAGGACCTAATTAGGGTTTTTGATTAAATGATGTATTAGAGGAATAAAATGAAAGGGGCACACTTTAATGAAAAAGGGCCCAACTTTATGATATAGGAGATGATAAAATAGAACCTTAGACCTAATTAATTTAATTAATTAAGTGCTAAAGGGGAAATGCAATGCAAAATGCAAAATGCGCCAAGGCGGGTGCTAAACTAGGTGTGAAATTGTACCACCCTAGCAAGTGCGTACAATTTACGACGCTATATATATATATATATACTTGATTGTCTTATAAAAAACAACACACACTTGTCACATGTAATCAACCAACCTTCCTCTTATATCTTCAAATTATTCTCAAAGAATGCAACTCTTAAGGGAAGCAACCTTTCCAAACAAATGCATTTATCAATAAACAACTAGGAGAGAGTCATCTTACAAAATAATAATTTATTTATTAATAAATACTTCACAAAGTATATTGCATACTTTCATGAAGTCACTATATGAAATCACACCACTTCTTAATAACCAAATTGATATCATCCAAACTGTATTACTTGAAGATATTAGATTGCACCTTTTGGTTATTATTTTCCTCAACAAAAAACCTCAAGTCAAATCACACCTTGGTAATTATACATTGTTAATTCTATTTAACAAATCACTACTATTTATTATTTTTTATTTGTAGTAATCTAGTTGGCTATCTTTATGCATCAAACTTCCACCTTGTTCTTGCTATCTATTGCTGCTCTAACAACCTTAACATAGTGCCCCTTTATTTGCAGTCATCTATCATATTTTCTTCTTGATCGTTGCTCTCTTACATTAAACTTCTAATAAAGTTGTTGTATATCTTATTAATAGAATCATTTCTCTTAAGCATATATTTCACATTAATTCATTATGCTTTCTTCTTAAACTCAATCATTTTGTGATTGACCTTAATCATTGTCTTTACAATTTAATATAAAATTGTCACTTAGTTTAATATAGAATTCCTTGTTCTAATTGATTGAAAAATAGGTTTTAAGGACCCGAAACCATTACAACATAGTAAGAAAGAAAGCAGTGAAAGGAATAAAAGTCCACATACAGAGCGACTGGCCAAAAGACCAGTGAACAGAAAGAACAGCTAAACAACAAAAAACAGCAAAGAAACCAAGGAGACACTACATAGCAATTTTCTTTAGCAGATCCTCTGCCTTTATCACCAGCTCATCATAGGTCACCCCGACTACTTTCAGCTCCTTCAGGTCCTTATTCACTTTCTTTTCCTTCCTCTTGCCTCTGGTGTGGGTTCTGGGACCTTGGGCTTCCCCTGTTCCTTCAGCGTCTAGGTCAATTTCCTGGATTTCCTTGTCGTCATCAAGCTTGCTGATGAGGGTATGGGTGTTATTGGCCGAGATTTTCAGAATGCTAAGGCTCTGCTCCGTAATGTTCTTGAGGCACTCCTCAATCTTTTCCACTTTGAGGACTATGTCCGAGAGCATTTTTTCACTAGTTTCTACCAGGGTTTTTCTGTCCTGTATCTCCTTTTCAATCTTCTCAAACCTGGGATTAAAGGCATCTCTGATGTCTTCTGCTTTAGCAATAGTGTTCTTAAGATCCTTGATATAATCGGCCATAGTATTCCCCTCTCCAATGTTAATGGTCTCCAGGATCAGGACTCTGTTGCAAAGTTTTTTGTACTCATCTGCAACTTTCTTATACCCATCAATAAGCCATTCAATAGTTTTCATAAAACCATTCAAGGCCTCGGAGGAGGGCCAGAAGAGGGAGTAACTTTTCCAGGGGTTACCTATTCATTTTTAGGGATATGGAGGGCAGAAATAGTGTCGGTGGCCCTGAGAGTCTCCTCCATTGTCTCCATATCCAGGCTATGCTCAGCTTCCAAGGTCCTAGTGTGCTTGTCATCTTCCGGTTCCTTACCAATCTCCTCCAGTTCCTTGCCAGTCTCCTCTATTTTCTTATGCTTCTTCCGGGTCTAGGCTTGGTTTTTACTTTTCTTCTTCAGCAACCCCTTAGGGTTCTTCTTCTCTTCAGGAAAATCAGAGTACTCTTCTTCCGAAGAGATACTAATCAAGGGTTTGCTTTGAGGTTTTTTTCTCTTAGAAGAAGAGGGTCTTGATTTCCTCTTCTTACTACTCTCATACTCTGAGTCATCAGAGCTATCCTAATTATCAGTTGAGGAGTCATTATCTGATTCCTCCTCCTCTGAAAAATTAGAATCAGACGTATCTTCCTCAGAGTCCACAGAGAGCTGTATCTGGTTGATTTGACTGGTCTTTAAATGGTCATAAATGAGGACCATAAGACCCTGGTGCATTGCGGTATCGCCCCGAGGATTTTCTTTGTAGGCTTTTAGGGAGGCATTCATAGAGCAGAGCAAAAAGTAAGGGAAATTCACCTTATCATTATGCCTAAAATGGTTTAACAGAACAAAATGATACCCATAGACTTTCGTAAACCTACCATCTAGAGTTATATACCGCATTAAAACAAAGATAATTTCCCACCAGGGTTTTGCAAAAGCCCTAGGCGGGTAATAGCTTTTACTCAACTTTACCAATCTTTTCTTCTCTTTCTCTCTAACCGGGTACCTTTCAATGGCTTCCCTGTTGACCTTCCTATCTCTGTAGAAGTTGCAGCCCTCCCTGTTGAGACCTGTAGCTTTAGCTATTAAATCTTCGTCAATTTCCACCATTTGGTCACCCATTTTAAGCATGCCCTTCTTCCAATTTTTGTAGAAGAAGCTAGTTACCATTCCATCATGGCCATGAAGTCTCTCTATGAAGTTCAAAAGACCACCCTTCTGCAAAATTTCCCACACCTCTTCTTTCTGTTTCCACTCTTTGCAACTACTTGGCTCATATCATCTCCTATTTCCGCCCATGGTGTTGTTTCTTACAGCCAAATTTTGAAATTTATAGAATTGGTAAAACAGAGAGCTTTTCGAAGCTAAAACAAATACCCAGAAAGCGTGTGTGGCCTTAATGATCTGATAGATTATAAAACATGTTTTGCTAGCTTTGATGTTATAATGAGTGATTATCTCATTATAGAAATAACTCGAAGTGCTTACTTCAGTACTTATCATAATTTCCCTGTCAATCAAGTGTCTTTGGGGTACTTTGATATCTTTCATCAATAATGATTTGTTTGACATCTTCGGGGAGACCTCTCTCACCTATCCATGTGGTAATAGACTCATTCTTAACTACCACATTTGCAGCCCAATCAGGCCGAACAGTTGGCCTCCCGATAGATATGGGATATATGGCATTTTTTGAAGGTTCTAATGATGTCAATAGCAGAAAAAGTTATATTGTGAATCGACCATGAGGGCTTTGAAGTCCCATTGAGGCACTTTATTATATTATTAGAGTCCCCTTCTATCCAAAGATAGGGACAGTTCCATTTTTTGGCTAGGATAATGCCTTGAAGGGCTGCCATAGCTTCCGCTTTATGATTGGTTTGAGTACCAATAGGGACAGAAATAATACCTTTGCAAATGCCTCTATAATCTCTAAGAATAGCTCCACTGCCTGAAGGACTTGGGTTTCCTTTGGCTGCACCATTGAAATTGATTTTGAGCCAGCCTTGGGGAGGGGTTTGCCATTTAGCTTCAAGCCTTTTATTGTAGCTGAGATTAGGACCATCAGTGATCTTCATATTCCAAGCTCTTAAGATATTTGACTCTAGGGAGTTATTTGAGTAACAAGAAACCTCCATGGTTCCCATATTTTCCTGGATAGCCCTTTGAATTTTCTGAAAAATAATGTCTTGTTTTAGGGACACATCCTTGAATATTCGGTTGTTTCTTTCCTTCCAAAGACCCCACAAAATGTGAGGAAGAGAGAGATGCCACATACATCTCAGAAAAGAGTTAGTCCATTGAATTTGCCAGGAGGAGAACAAATCTCTGATGTTACTGGGAAACACCCAAGCTAGACTAAAGCTCTTGAGGAAGCTTTCCCAAACAGAGGCTGAGAAGGAACAATGGAGGGCAAGATGGTCCACTGACTCTTCCTCTTGAAAGCACAATACACACCTATTTGGAAGGGCAAAACCTCTACATTTTAGGTTGTCAACAGTAAGGATCTTATTTTGGAGAATAGTCCAGAAGAACAAATTGATTTTGGGAGTGAGACCTTTTAACCAAGCTTTAGACTAGAAGGGATTTATAGGAGGGGGGCGGGAAAGGATACAATACATCGAAGAAATAGTAAAAATGCCTTTGGGGTCATGTTTCCAAATCAGGGAATCCTCTTCCTTATTCAGCCAAATAGCAGACAATTGGGTTTTGAGCTTAGAGAGGCTAGGATGAATACTATCAATGTTCTGCCAATTGTTCCCATCCCAGTAATCTGCCACTAAGGTACCAAAAGAGCCAATACAGGAAGGGGCATGGGAAGCCCACTCATGGGAATCCAAAAGGGGTTTGTCAAAAAGCCAGGGATCCTCCCAGAATCTGACTTTTCTGCCATTTCCAAGTTTCCATGTCACTCCTTTAGCAATCACATCTTTACATTTAGAAACATGGTTCTAGATATGGAATCCATTTATGCTGAAATCCGAATTAAGAAAAGAAGAAAGAGAAGAAGACAGAAGAGAATACTTACTTCTCCAAATTTTGCACCATTCAGAATCAGAATGAAACCAACTCCAAGCCTGTTTGGACAAGAGGGCTTCATTTAAAGTGCGAATCCTCCTGAGCCCTAGACCACCTTTTCTTTTCGGCTTACAGACCTGATCCCATGCCACCAAGGACATTCTTTGCTTTTCCTCAACCCCAGACCATAGGAATCTTCTTTGAATTTTCTCAATAGCTTCAACATACTTGACTGGAATTATGAATAGACTAAGAGCATAAATAGGGATGCTTTGAAGAGTAGCCTTAAGGAGAAGGAGCTTACCAGCTTGACTTAAGAGAGCCCCTTTCCAACCTGCAAGTTTTTTGTGAAATTTATCAACTAGAGAACTCCAAAAGGAGTCAGGAGGGGCAATCCCCATGGGGAGTCCAAGGTAGGTAGCAGGAAGGTCAGCAATCTTACACTCCAGAATTCTACTGATCCTCTGTTGTCTTCTCTTAGGAGTATTAATGAAAAAGACATTACTTTTAGCCCAGTTAATAAGCTACCTCGTTGCAGATGCAAATTTGCACAAGGTACTCTTCAGAACTTTAGCTTCTGAGATGCTTGATTCCCCCATAATTATTGTATCATCAACAAACTACTGGTGTGAATAAATAAGGTCAGCAGAAGAGGGTTGGAGGCCCTTAAAGGATCCTTGCTGCACCAAATTTTCCATGGTCCGACCAAAGCATTCTACCATAATAATGAAAAGGATGGGGGAGATAGGATCTCCTTGCCTAAGACCCCTCAAATCTTGGAAAAACGTTGAAGGAGAACCATTGACAAGAACAACAAAGGACACAGAAGTCGTAAGTTGGGAGAAAAGATCCACAACTCTTGGGGCAAACCCAAAGGAAGTGAGAACTTTCTGAAGAAGAGACCAGTCAACCCTATCATAGGCTTTGGAGAGGTCGAGCTTAAGGATGAGACCCTGCTTCTTCGCTTTAACAAGAGAGTGAATATTCTCATGAACTATAATAATGGAATTGAGAATTTGTCTTCCAGGAACAAACCCATTCTGCTGGTGTTTAATTAAGGTAGGGAGGATACATAAGAGTCTAGAAGTCAGGACCTTAGATATGATCTTGTAAAAGGAGTTGCAGAGGCTAATAGGTCTGAATTTGTCCAAAGAGTCAGCACCTTGAATCTTGGGGATGAGAGCAATAAAAGTACCGTTGATTTCTTTCAAGAGTTTTCTAGCCGCAAAGAATTCCTTAACCCCATTAGCTACATCAGTCCCAATGATGTCCCAAAACTCTTGAAAAAAGAGCATTGGGAAACCATCGGGTCCAGGTGCTTTGTTTCCATCAAAGGAGAAAACAACATTTTTAATTTCTAAGATAGATGGAATGGAAGAGAGAAAGGCATTATTTTGGGCATCAATGAGACAAGGGATGTTCTGAAGAAAAGAGGACTGAGCTTCAGCATCCAGACTTTGGTCCCTCTTTAGGAGGTTCGAGAAATACCTCTTAGCTTCATTCCTTATTTCATCCTCCTTGACTAGCTCCCCACTGTCCACAACTAACTTGTTCATCTTGTTGGCTGCTTTATGCTTGATGGTTGACATATGAAAGAATCTTGCATTCCTGTCCCCTTCCCTGAGCCAAATGCATCTCGATCTCTGCTTCCAAAAAATTTCCTCTTTAGCAATAATGTCATAGTATTTCTTAAGGATCTCATTTTCATCAGCAATAGAAACAGTACTGAAACCATCCTTCTGGATCTGGTCCTGTATTTCTTTAAGGTTTTCCTGTATTTTACTCTTGGCCTCAAATATGTTCCCAAAGCTATTCTTATTCTAGATTTGAATGTTGTCCTTCACACTTTTGAGCTTCTTAACAACTTTGAACATAGCCATTCCCTCAACTTGGATACTCCACCATTTTTTAATATATTTTTTAATGTCGGGGTGAAGGGTCCACATTTTTTCAAATCTGAAGGGATAGTTTCTCCTTCTATTGATCAGATCAGCATTGAATGTGATTGGAAAGTGATCAGAACCAACCCAAATATGTGCAGACAAAGAACAGAAATACTGACTATACCAGTCATCAGAAATGAGAGTTCCGTCAAGACGCACTTGAATAAGGTCATTACCATTTCTCCTATATGTCCAGGTGAAATTACAACCCTGTATCTCCAAGTCATTAAGAGCTTGGGAATTAATAAAATCTATGAGGGCCATCCTACTTTCCAGCTGAGGAGGATTGCCTCCAAATTTTTCCTCCTCTTTCAAAGACGTATTGAAATCCCCCATAACCATCCAACTAAGATTTTTGAAGCTTTCCCTAGCCTATCTAATCTTTTTCCAAAAAGAGTTTCTAGCCTTTAAGGTATTAGGAGCATAAATGTTTGTGAGTACCCATGAAGAACCATCTTTAAGATGCTCAAATTTGATACAAGAAAAATTACTTTCCTGAATAATGACTTGGCCTTTAATAGTGTTAAGATTCTAGATGGTAGCAATGCCTCCAGAAGCACCCTCAGAACTACCCCCACTAACATTACCATTTTTGAAGAACTTCAAAGATTCAACTTTTTCTCTACTCATTTTGGTTTCTTGAATAAGAAAAATGTCAGGATTGCTATCTCTTATCATATTCCTAATAATATCATGTTTATGGGGATTGTTTAGTCCCCTTATGTTCCAAGAAATTATCTTCATAGCTACTTACCAATTCCCAGCTCCTTGAGAGTTTTTTGAGTTCCATCTGCTATGTTCTTGCTGGCCTCCATATCTCTAACTTTGTGGTTAGAGGGTCATCCTGGGGAAGAGGAGACGTATCCCACATCAACTTGAGCTATTCTGCTGGACTTCCTTATCAGAGATGTTGAGGGAGTTGTTATTTTCTTGTTCTTGTGTTTAGGTTGCTTCCATTCCGTTTCTGACATAGGAGCCGCTTCCGGATTGATGAGGATTTTGGAATTTTCTTCTTCATTACCCCATTTAGGAGCTCTGGAATCAGTTGAAATATTGTTTGCTGTTCTTGAATTCTGATCCGAATTTGAAAGATTCATTCCCAAAATTGCACACTTTTGGGCTTCTTGAATTTCAAAACTAGGTATGGCAACAGAAGAGTCAGTCCTTTCAACTTGGGGATCTGGGATCTCTCCTTCCTCAGGTTGATAGTCTCTAGCTTCCACTACCTTGTTTTCATATGTGTCATCAACCACTTCAGCTACCGCATTTGGAGGATCGTTTTGATCGTTCAAATCCTTTTTTTGAGTTGTTCTTATGGGACTGGCTTTGGTTGTTTCATTTCTCTCTGGTTCCTGTATAGTGGGATTGAAGATAGAGTTTGAGGCTTCCTTCTGTTCCCCCAAAGGAGAAAAGCGATTGGAATTTTCTTCCTTATTTTCTGTGTTTTTAACTTGCCACACCCATTTCTCTGGCATATTCTGACTTTCAATCTGAGGTTTGAGCTGCTTAGGCTCCGCCTTTTGCTTTTTTGGGTAGGATTTTGCCCAATGACCTACTTTTTTTATAGTGGAAGTACGCGAAAAGAATAGTTTCATATTCTATATGTTGCTTCCAGGTTCCCAGTTTTGAAACTAGGTCAATCTGTTCCAGCATATCTGCCTCAGGGGTTACTCCAACATAGAACCTTGCATGGGTTAATCTTCTTTTTGAAGCAGTGACTGGGTCTATAGAGAGCAGCTCGCCAAAAGAACTTGCTATTCCAGAGAAGATACTTTCTGCCCAATATTCAAGAGGCAATCTTGGAAGCTTTATCCAAACTGGAACTTGGGCCAGAAGAGAATCATTCATGTTTAGTTTCGGATGCCATTTTCTTAGAACCAGGGCTGTCTTTCCCACCATCCAGGGGCTCCCGCACAAGATCTTAAACTTATCTTCTTCACACGAAAAGGAAAAAGACAGAAGACCTTTGGGTAATGCTGAGACCTCAACGTTTCCTTTAAGGGCCCATTTTCGTTTGACAAAGGCCCTAACAACTTCAATGTTGGGGTGCGAACCCATAAACTTCCCTACCAAGGAGTTCGACATACTATTGATATTATGGTCCAGAACCTAGTCAGGGATGGAGATAGCAAACTTACCACCAGAAGGGTCAGAAATGTTCTTAATGGTATTCTTTTATAAAGTGGATGACTACTTTATAAAAAAAATTGGCCATAATGGTATTCTTTTATATTACCTTTAATGAAGTTCCAAATTCACTAATGTTGAATACACGAGCACAACATTTTGTCTTTATGTCATGCAAAACATGAGCATCTACTTTACTGATAATATTCTCTTGGAATCTTGTAAACATGTCAACATACCCATCATTCCATCTTTAAGCTTCCTATCATTTAATACAATATTGTCCATTGATTTGTGGCCTATGACCTTTTATGATTTTATTGACATCTAGATCTCGTTTGAATCAATGAAAACTTCCATTGACATCAATGCCAATATTCAATTGTCTATTAATCTCATTTATTCATCAAATATAAGAAATATCAAATGACAAACTTTCCAATGAAAGACCACATCATGGCACTAATACAATGCTACTATATTGATAGTATACCGATTCAATGGTTTTAATGGAGAAATTTAACATTCATACTAAAATCATTTTTCTCCACTCTACTCATGCATATAACACATGAAATTAACACACAACAGATGTCTCATTACTATAGATTACCTACAACATTTTCACAAGTGTACTTATAGCATGCATCTAACTATAGAACCTTCTCAGTCTAAAATTTTGAATTAAATTTTGGATCACATGATGTAAGTTCTCAAAATCAAGATGAATAGTAGTATCCATAGTAACACCATAAAAATACTAGTTTCAACAAACTGGTTGACATGAGGATCCAAATGAAGTCTTCTTTTGAAAAGAAAGTAAGGATGTAGATGAGGCCTTGGCATGCAAATAAAGCAAGAAACCCTTAAAGGAAAAGTAATTTTGTTTCCATTTTTCCTCATCATTCATCTTTGTGTTACCCAATTGTTGCCCAAACATTTATGTGTTATATAATTTAATGCTACATGACATGCACACATGTACCATTCTCCTCCTCTCTATTCCTTTCTTGTATTCCATAAATTTTGGTGGTTAATTAAAAATTATAACATCTTAAGCTAAAAAATCTTAAATATCCTTTTCTGATTCTTCCTTTACAATGTTTAAATTTGTTACTCAAAGTTTCACATGTCTCTCTTGTTTATTTAATCTTTTACTTTCTACATGAGTACATCCAACATAACAAAACTCTCATTTATAAATTCATTTCATTTGTCCTATCGTTGTAGGTCCTACCATGCACAATTCTTGGCCCATATTAATCATAGTTGTAGTTTGCCATCCACTTTATCTTCTACCATGCAATTACATGTTTAGTTCCATTACTTGTTGAACTATATCCTCGTGCTTCCACTTACACCTTTTCTACTACATGTTCTTATTCTTTAGTTCCTATATTAAATATCTAACCCTTATTTTTGTTGCTTCCATCCCATTCTCTCTAGGCTATGCATACCATATTGCTTATTACTTATCTCCAATACCTTTCCCTAGTTCTCCTTTTAAAATGAAGGAAAAAATTGTGGGGTTTCCTTGAGACATCACATCCTTTTCCACCCCCTCAATTTCTTTATATCATATGATGAAACCTACTCACCGTTCATTTTCAAGATAACCCTCAAATAAATTTTATGTCTTTCTCTTTCTTCTCCTTAAATTGATTTCATCATATCGTATCCAATCAATTAAAGGGAGACATATATTCAGTTTCACATTCAACAAATCAATCATAACCAATTTCTTTCATGAAGACTCCTTCACAACCATAGTTAGCTTCCTGTGTACAATCTTCTTTAAAACCATATCATTTTTTCAATATATAAGCTCATATGTAGCCATAATTAGATTCATTTGTGTAGGCACATTTTTAGCCATGTCTACTTCTATTATGTAAGGTCCATAACAACCATATCCCATTTCTTTTGTGCAATCTTCTTCGCAACCATCCTAGTTCCTTTATGCAGGCTCATTTCCAACCACACCCACATAGATATGCAACTCATTTATAACCTTACTCTATCACATCTCCCTTACCTCTTAGTATCATTGAGGCCGCACAAAATTCAAATCCATATTATGCTTTACTTATGTAATTCAACAAATTTAAAACTGAAATTAATTAGCATTTGTGATTTTTTTATTTTTTTTAAATGTTTGTTATTGCATTTATTACAAGTATTATTAGTTTGAAGGCAAGGTTTGAACAAAAGATGGACAATAGTTTGAAATAGAAAAATGGATTTATTCAACATCGTTTGAATATATATCATCTCCATAAAATAATATAAAACTATTTTTTATTTATTTAATGTACGTAATCCATTGTAGCTTAGACACCTGCTCCAAGGAGAACAAAACATAGAAACGCTTACTCATACTTTTAATCTGGTCTTACACATATTTTAATTCTGCTGGACAATAAGGAGAATTTTTTATTGTCTAACTCTCGTAGAACTTAAACCATAATGAGAATTCGGAGAGCTTGGTTAATTGGGTCCTCCACATTTCCTGCTCAAGGGTTTCCCACACAGTCCAGGGTTACCCTGAAAGAGGTGGGAGCTATTAGAGGCCCACTTAGATGGTATTGCCCCTATTAGACTATTATTCGCAAAATTGAAGTCGTTGAGCCGCTCCAACTGCGTCAATTCCGATGGTATCGACCCGCTAAGATGATTGTCATTCAAGCGAAGGACATTCAGATAAGTGCAATTGGCGAGCTCGCGGGGAATGGGCCCACTAAACTGGTTTGAGGAAAGATCAATTTGCACAAGAAAGGGAAGCCATTTGCAGAGATCCTTTGGGATTGAGCCTGAAAGATTATTGCTTGAGAGATCCAAGTTAGTCATACTCCCACAGTACTTGAAGCCGCTGGGGAAACGTCCCGAAAGCTCCATTCCAGGCAGCTTAACGCTTAGCACTTTGCCGTCATCGTTATGCCAGCACTGAACTCCCACAAAGTTGCAGATAAAACCCTGGCCGATGTTCCCAAAGCGCCAGGAGAAAAGAGACTGATTTGGATCAGTCAGTTCTGCTTTAGTCTCGTTGAGGCACCGTATGTCATCTTCTGGAAACTGTGGTGTCTTAGAGATGCAGTGGCAGAGAGGCAAGTGAAAGAAGAGGAAATAGAGGACGATAAAATATCCAAACATATTCATGGCGTCCAAAGCGACTAACGCAGGTGCTGTTTCTTAGAATAGAGGTGATTGTGTTTGATTGCAAATGGTTATAATATATGCCTCCAAGTGACCATTTTTTCCTAGGAAGGAAGTTGGAAGGAGCAATGAAAATTATCCTAATCAACACGGCATTGCGTTGTGTGTTGACGTTGAAGATTTCGCTACTACATGACTTTTTCAAAATTGTCCGAGTCTTGTGAAGTTGCGTGAATGACGGGGATGTTTAGGAAACGTCTATGCATTCTCGACAATGTATATTTGACCGTATTTATTAATTGAATGGAAAATAGAATATAATATTTTTTTTTATTTTTTTCATTTAATAATTATGGTCAAATGTACATTCTAGAAGCTGGATAGTCAATGGAAATGTCTTTACAATGAAATTACGAGGATATTATGAATCAATTTATCAAGTATTATATGGAACAATGTATTTGATTTATATAGAGCAATTTGAATTGGAAGAATAATAGTAAAAACAAAGTATATATTATTATCTTGAAATGGTGAAATCCAATGTTTGTATTTTTGTCACATCTTACCTCTAATTACGTTTTTTTATTAAGAACAAGAAAATGTTTGATAGCAAAACTATCTTTTGCTTCGAAACACACACACACACACACACACACACACACACACTCTAGATTAGACCCGTTGCCAACTAAGCATCATTTTAGTGACTGCTTTGTCACATTTCACCATTGTATATAAAGGTAATTCTCTCTTGTAAGTGACCTTCACTAAAATATTCATATAAATTACTTAGATTTGGAATAGTACAATAAAATCGGTCACAAATATTCACACAAAATATTTGGTTATAAAATATCCACATAGAATAGATTGGTTTACCCATATAAACTTATTAGAAAAATATTTCATACATAAAATTATTTCAAATGATTACATTAATTGTTATAACAATCTTTATATTATAATTGATTATAATGATAAATGACCAAATTGTTAAAATATCTAATTGCCATTGAAATACTCTAGATTGAAGAGCTAATGTAATCTCTATATGATGATACTCTCTAGAAATTGAATGTATTTTGTCTATAAAAATAAAGGTTTTCATTCTTAGATCCAACTACTAAACATAAGTGCTCAAACTAAGGTTTGAGGAATCTTGATATCATTAAAACATGATCACAATTAATGTAGTTTCGCACCTTATATAGGATTTGAAGGATCTAGTGAGGGATATTTGAGAGCTTCCTACCATTTTGTATTCAAGAGCGAGTTTAATATAATTATGGGACAAATAATAGAAGGGAAAAAATCCATGTATGGAACAAATATTCAACTTTCAAATCGATTCAAATCGAAAATATATATATCTATTTTATATTTGTTATAAACATATGTGTATTTTATTCAAATATATATTTGTTAAAAGCAACCATGTTTTAATAAAATTATTTGTTATAAACAAATATACCTTTTAATATATCAAATATTTATTTTTATACAATTTGGATATCCATTGATTATTTCCCCATAATGTGGCCACAAAGTTATGACACATGGGTTTGTTTACTCTCATCAATAGAAATATATATTAGTAATCTTGAGTATCATTTTTGGACAATCATTTGTGCTCCCTTGTACGGTTGCTAGAGTGCCACCTTGGGAAGCCTACCCACAGTCAGATAATACTTCTGCAGTAAGTATGTGATTGCAATAAGGGGCCTGCACATGCAGGAAGGCCAACAACCTAGAGCGCACTGCTCATCACAAAGGATCCTCACTGACTACAAAAGAAATCTAGACTACAATTCGAAAATAGGAATGAACTGCAAGAATAGCATCTCTTATGCCTGAGTATAGTTCTATTTAAGCTCAATGTCAGAGGTCTCAAACCTCTTACACAAACCCAAATCGATCACCTATGATCAATCAAATCCTCTGCATATGATTACAACTTTATTCACACACAGATAATCCCATAACCCACGACCACAATCTACAAAGAGATCTTACATCATATTTATACCAACTCGGGACCTAAACATAAACAAATTATTTGGCAAGCATAGGAAAAAGAGAAAACATACAGTGGAGATTGTGTATGAAAGGAAGATAGATAAAATATTATACGGCAAAATAAACCATTATAACTCAATGTGATTCCTTTTATATGCATCAAGTTGTGAGTAGTAAGAGTGGATGAGTTATTTTACTTAAGAATTATTCAGAGTTATTTAATTTTATTTACTTAGCTTTAATTTTATGTCAATTATTTTATTATACTTATTCTTTGGATTAAAGATTTAAAATTTTGATGTGGACGTATTTTTATTTTGGAAAGATTCTATTTATAGTTAAGATTAATATCGTGACATGTAGATGGTTGTCAAATTTAAGATAAAAGATAATTATTTTATTAACAAACTCAACACACTCACGTTATTATACTCCACTGTCATTGCACTCTACCCCTTATTGCCATTGTAGAATGCCTGTCAATAAGAAAAAAAATCTCCATTATTCATAGAGTTAAAAAAAGTATTTGTAATATGATGTCCAAATTATTGTTCTTTTTTTTTGTAGTTAAATTGCTAGATGGGCTAACTCCCATTAGATTATATTTAAAAAGGTTAATAGAACTAGTTTTTGGCCTGGCCTAAACCAATTGAGGCTATAGATGAGGCCACACAAAAACCTCTAATAAACAAAGAACCACTCATAGATCAGGGCTAAACACTACAATTTGGCCTTATCTTTAGAGTGCAACCTCATAACCAAATGCCAACTAATATCTTGTTTACATCTTTTCCCACACTTCCCTTTTACAACATGCCAACCCGCCTCCATCTCCACATCCTCAAATTGAGTTTGCCCATCTTCAATCTAATCTTAATTCCCCCTACATTACAAAGACATAGATTTGTTCGGATCCAATTGCAATGATGTTGATGTAGGAGCATGCTCGGTTCATAGAAATCTTGCATCAACCAAAAACATTTTCTTTATGTTTTTCTTTCTATTTGCAGTTTCAGTTTTTCTTTCTATGTGTCTCGGTTTTGGCTCACTGGTTCATGTGGAGTTGGATTCTACTTGAAGACTTGATCATCTTTCTTATTTCCTAACCTCATCGCACTTCGATCAATTTTCGGCAAGATATCGCTATCGATTTTGTTGACAGTTTCATGTTACCGGTTGACAGCTCTTGTTACTGGTTGCCTGGATCTATTTTGGTGATCTAACAGAACCCCCTTCCGAAGCTTGCAGAGCCTTGGGCATTGATTCTGATGTTCCTTGACATGTGGCCAACCTTTTCCCGTGATCTATGTTTCATCCTTTGGATTTTCTGGAGGAATCTCTTTGCAGAGGCCGACCTTGATTATTTTACATGTTAGGTCTTGTTCTTCAGGTTTTGATCCCTTCTGGGTCGGCTGGATCCTTTGGATCAATATATATAATTATAATTGTGCATTAGAATGTAATCAACCAAAGAATCAAGTAGCTAGACTGTAAGTAGAAGATAGATCTGAAGATTCAAGGTCTTGGTTGTGACCTATTCTGTATGTTCTACCAGGCCTATGAGCTGGTATGTAGTAATCCAGGTGCTACCAGTTGGATGTAATCAATTTTTCATGCAATAAAACAATCTGTTCTGCATTGTCTCCATCATATCTTTGTGTTTCCGTTGTTTTTACTCTTGCTGCCCGGTCCGGATTTATCTCTTCGAGGTCCCTCCTCACCAGTGACTACTTCAAGTGCTCACCCCACCAGATTAGACAACAAACCGAAAGATGGAGAACTATTGGTGATGAGGAGATATTTGTGTCATACTGAAGGAGATGAAGAACCTTTGCAGAGGAAGAATCTGTTCAAGACCAGATGTAAGGTATCCGATAAGTGTTGTAAAGTTGTTATTGATAGTGGTAGTTCAGATAATCTTGTTTCAGAAGCTCGATGGTGAATAAGTTGAATTTGGAGAGATTGAAACACCCCAAGCCTTATCAAATAAAATGGATTCAGGATGAACATAAGTTGTTAGTAAGTGAGCAATGTTTGGTGAATTTTAAAATTGGGAACTATCATGATGAAGTATTGTGTGATATTATACCTATGGATATTAGTCATCTTTTGTTGGATAGACATTGCCAGTTTGATAGACATGTCGTACATGATGGGAGGAAGTATACATAGACTATTGTGGCCAATGGGATGAAGAAAACCTTTTTGCCTTTGGAGGAACCTTTGAAGAGTGAAGTTTGTACGAATGCTAGAATCTGTTTGGTAGATGGAAGGAAATTCCTGAATGGATTGAGACATGAGAATCTATGTTTTTCCTTAATTCCTAAGAAGGCCGAGAAATCGAATCTGGAAGAAGAACACCTGGAAGAGATAAAAGATTTGCTGACCGAATATGAAGACATCATTTTAGCTAATGTACCTGATGGATTGCCACCTGTGAGAAGTATTAGTCATTGCATGGACTTGGTTCCTGGAGCTAGTTTTCCTAACAAAGCTGCACATCAGTTGACACCAACAGAGAATGAAGAGCTAAATAGACAAGTGCGGGAGTTGTTAAAGAAAGGTTTGATTAGGGAAAGTCTGAGCCCTTGTGCAGTACCAGCAATATTGGCATCTAAAAGAATGGAGAGTGGAGATTGTGTACTAATTCTAGAGCAATAAACAAGATCACAGTGAAATACTGATTTCCTTTGCCTAGGATGGATGACATAATGGACTGTTTGAGTGGAGCAAAATACTTTAGAAAGATAGATTTGAAGAGTGGATATCATCAAATCGGGATCAGAGAAGGAGACGAGTGGAAGACAACATTTAAGACAAATAAAGGACTGCATGAATGGTTGGTGATGCCTTTTGGATTGACTAATGTGCCAAGTACATTCATGAGGCTGATGAATGAGGTATTGAAGAAATTATTGGGTAAGTTTGTTATTGTGTATTTGGATGACATTCTGATTTTCAGTAAGACAAAAGAGTAGCATTTGTTTCAGTTGAGACAAATTTTGTAGAGGTTGAGAGAAGAAAAGTTGCTGATAAATATCAAGAAGTGTACATTCATGAAGGATGAGTTAATCTATTTGGGATTTGTGATATTTGGGGATGGTTTGAAGATGGACCTTGAGAAAGTGAAAGCTATTGTTGAGTGACCTACACTAGAAAGCATTAGAGAGGTAAAGATCATTTTAGGGATTGGCTAATTTTTATCGGAAGTTTATCAGAAATTTCAGTTTAGTTTGTAACCCTATGACTGAGACAATGAGAGGAGATCATAAGGAATAAAAGTGGAACACCAGAGAAAACAAAAGTTTTGAACTGTTTAAGCAAAAAGTGACTGAGAAGCCTGTGTTAGCTTTACCAGATTTCAATAAAGTATTTCAAGTGGATTGTGATGCAAGTGGAATAGCAATGGGAATAGTCTTGAGTTAGGAAGGGAGAGCAGTAGCCTATTTCAGTGAGAAATTGAATGATGCCCAAAGGATATATTCAGTGTATGATGAGGATTTTTATGCCATATTTCAAGCCTTGAAGAAGTGGAGACATTACTTGTTGTCTAAGTATACAGATCATCAAGATTTGCAGTATTTGAACAGTCAGAGTAAGTTGAATCAAAGACATATGAGATGGGTAGAATTCTTTCAGAGTTACACCTTTGTGTTGAAGCTTAGAAGTGGAAAATATAACAAAGTTGTTGATGCATTGAGTAGGAGAAGGAGGGTATGTGCACAAAGATGGTGGTCAGAAAAGTGGACACCACCCAAAAAAAACATGGAAAAAACAAGCAACGCATACGTGGTTTTAAAATTTGAAATTCATGCGTACGCGCTTAGGTTTGTTCTTCCCGAGCCTAGAGAAGATAACACGTACGCTCTGCTTTTACCCGTGAATAGCGCGTTTAATTTACCTGTGAATAGCGCATTTTTTACTTCATTTTTTTTCCATTTCCTCTCCTAAACTGCGAAAGGGGTGCTAGATTTGTCCTCCAAGCTATGGATCAAGGTTAGTTTTTGTTTATTTTTGTCTTTCTTTCCTGTTTGTTCAATTTGTTTTACATTTTGAATTTAATTTCATTAATTTTGATTAGGTTTTTTCATTTTTTGTTTCAAAAACCAAATTCTTCTAATCCAGAACAAGAACAACCGAATGCACCTCCTAAAAGCCCACAACAACAACCCCCAATTCGTCCTTTTGACTGCACACTCGAAACACAAGAGCAATTAATTAATCAGTTAGGACAAAATACGTCTAAAATCAATAGATTGATTGTTAAATTGAAAACTTCTGAACTTGAGCATCAACAATCCCTCGCCACTAGCCTAGAAACATTAGCTAGTGGTGCCATAGTTGTTTCCACAAAAATTACCAAATGGGGAAGCTTTAGGGATAGGTGTCATCAATTCTATGCCGATGGGCTATCATACGATGGAGTAAAAAACAAAAATATTACTAAACAACAAATGTGTGCCCTTTTCGTTGATCCCAAAACTGGTCAGTCATTACCTCTTAATGCAAAGAAGTTTCCCATACATTGGTGTACCAATGTGTAGATGAAGAATCTTGTTTGGCAGAGGTGGTGGATGGTCTTTGATGATCCACCTTGTAATAATTATGAGGTGCCATTATATTTTTTGAGAAAAGTATATTGTGAGTTTGTGCTCAATGTGCGCCCAAACTATTTTGACATGAGAGAGTTCCATGGTAGAGGTGGTGGCTCTGCCCAAGATAGACCTGGAGCCCATAGGCGATTACCCGTGGAGAGACGCCGCCCCCCTAGCACCCAAACCCAAGGTGCATCAGGCTATCCCAGTAGAGCTGAAAGAGTCCATGGAGCTACAGACTCTTCAAGAGGCCACAACATTGACTGGTGCCATCATCCAACATGGGACGTCATTAGCACACCCTATTGTATTGGATTATGAGCCATTAGGTGGCGATAGAGAGCCCATCCAGCATATGTGTTGATGGACATGGTGTTTGCCCATGAGCCACAGACACAGGTGTGCTGATTTGAATTCATAGCATTTTATTTATTAGTCACTTTAAATTTGTAATTACATAAATGAATTTTCATTTATACATCGATTTAAATTGAGACAAATAATATGCATTTCAGGATGCAGCGGCGGTATCCCATACTCCTCCCCTAGTTACTATAGCTGCAACTTCGATGCCTGAGGTATAAATTTTGTAACATGTTAAAATAGAATAGTACACTTTGAATTCAAAAAAATACAAGATATACTAACTATCTTTAATGCTTGGTCCAATTTCTAGTTTCTAGGTGTTGACGGGGGACGAAATGTCCCAGATTGATGACATCACGCTCTCAGTGATCAATTTTGGCCTACAAGGCTATACGGTATCATATTTTGTACAACCCTTTTTATGTATTGTTTTGATGGAATATGCAAGTCATTTCATTTTAGATTTTTAAAATTATGTTTAATTTATTATCTGTACTAATATCTCATGTTAATTTTGTTTTTTTAGGGTACCCCCTTCGCGTCTAGGGCTCGTCCTAAGAAAAAGAAATCCTTGAAGACACCAAAACGTCAGAAGAAGGTAATTGAACACATTTTTAGTTGTACAATTGTTTGAAAATGTTGAAATCAAGTATTAGTTGGGGTTTGTAGATTGATTAGTGTTTTTTGTCTATTTTACATGTACAACGGCCATTGAGCTCTGTGGATTTGTTGAATGCACCGGATTCGCCTGTGGATCAAGAGAGGGACGAGGTATGTATCTCTACTTTATTTTCTTGATTTCATGATTATATGCACGCGTACATGTGAACTTGTGATATATTATAATCTTATAATTTTTTCATATAGGAAATATCCATACCTATTTCATCAATGGCAAACCCTCCTTGCACTGGAGAAGCATCTTAGGATCCAATACACTTTTGTTTGATATGTAAAATTAATTGTTTTTAACCTTCAATACTTATCATTATATTAATTGTATTTAATCTTTGAACATTTTTTGTATAGGTAATAGCAGCAGTTTCTATATCGATGGTGAGCCATCCTCAGTCCATTAGAGAAGCATCTCAGGGACAGGTACATCATTGTTCTCTATATTATAGATTTTAAGTGTTTTTGATATATTTATGTTAGTACATTGTATTAATTGTACATTTAATCTACAATAGATCCCTTCGCGGTATGACCATAATGTGGATCCATTTAAGTATGTCTTCAAAAAAACTCCTAAGAGTGACAAGGAGAGGAGAGCAAAGACATTAGCTCCTAGATCAGCCAATGAGGTAATCTACATTTCAATTGCAAAGGAATTAAAGTTAAATGCATAGTTATGTTGCTAACTGTGAACTATTTTCTACAGAAGAATTCTAACTTGGCTTTTGAATTATGGTTTTGCAACCATCTACAAAGCCACGTACTGCATCGAAGAGGCTTGATTTTGATGATCCACCACAAGTTTAGGATCATATAGTGTTAGTTTTGGTCATAGAATGACCAATACATGTAGATATATTCTACATTTTTATTGTATATCGATTTGGACATGGCATATGCCACATTTTATAATACTTGTATTGACTTGGCAGACATGCCTTTTTTTATATATATAAATATCGATATTCGATCCAATAAATGTGTACTGAGTTCATTATTTTGTATTCGTTGTATTTTGTGGTTGTCCTTTTATAAATTTAAATGAATATTTGCATATGTAATCAACAATATGAATATAAACAACAAAAATATATGATATAAAACATTGCAATCGTGGAATATGATTTGATAAAATTTCTAAAATGTTGATTTAACCCTACAAAACTCCTTGTATTTAGTTCATTATTGTGTATTCGTTGTATTTGGTGGCTGCCCTTTTATAAATTTAAATGAATATTTGCATATGTAATCAACAATATGAATATAAACAACAAAAATCGACAATATGAATATAAACAACAATATGTGTTTGGTGCGAGAGCACCCTCATGCTCGCAATGGTCAAATTTTGTTCATTGTGTGCACAAACTGACATTGCGAGTGCGTCCGAGTGGGCAGGTTTATGCTAGGCATGCCCCTGTCATGCATCCCAAAGTGCTGGAACATCGAGAGTCATACTGTACTGGGGCGATCTCTCAAGTGTCATGAGTCCAAAAAATTGTCAAAATTTGACGGAATGTTTCTTCCAATCTAGGACACATATGGTCGATCTATTTGAACCCGTGGGGTCACGTGAGGCTCCTCTACAATGGCCTGTCTCGGTTTTTTACGACTTGGAGCCATTTTCAATTGGTAGCATTTTTTTGCCTGCTGCAAAAACTGTCAATTGCATGCAATGCAAAGTTGCAAGATTGGTTAGAATTGATTCGGTTCATCGTGTGCATAAACCGACATCGTGAGCACGTCCGAGTGGGTAGGTTTACACTAGGCATGCCCCTGTCATTCATTCCAAAGCGTCAGAACGTCAAGAGTCATACTGTACTGATGCAATCTCTCAAGTGCCTTGAGTCCAAAAAATTGTCAAAATTTGACGAACTTTTTCTTCAAATCTAGGACACATATGGTCAATCCGTTTGAACCCGTGGGGTTGCATGAGGCTCCTCTTCAATGGCCTATCTCATTTTTTGATGAGTCAGAGCCATTTTCAATTGGTAGCATTTTTTTGCCTGCTGCAAAAACCGTCAGTTGCATGCAATGCAAAGTTGCTAGATTGGCTAGAATTGATTTAGTTCATTGTGTGCACAAACCGACGTCGCGAGCGTGTTCAGGTGGGTAGTTTTACGCTAGGCATGCCCCTGTCATGCATCCCAAAGGGTCAAAATGTCGAGAGTCATACCGTACCAGTGCGATCTCTCTAGTGCCCTGAGTCCAAAAAATTATCAAAATTTGACGGACTTTTTCTTCAAATCCAGGACACATATGGTCAATCCGTTTGAACCCGTGGGGTCACAAGAGGCTCCTCTATAATGGCCTATCTCAGTTTTTGACAAGTCAGAGCCATTTTCAATTGGTAGCATTTTTTTGCCTGTTGCAAAAACCGTCAGTTGCATGCAATGCAAAGTTGCCAAATTGGCTAGAATTGATTTGGTTTGTCGTGTGCACAAACCGACATTGCGAGCACGTCTGGGTGGGTAGGTTTATGCTAGGCATGCCCTTGTCATGCATCCCAAAGTGTCAGAATGTCGAGAGTCATACCATACCGATGCGATCTCTCAAGTGCCCCGAGTCCAAAAAATTATCAAAATTTGACAGACTTTTTCTTCAAATCCAGGACACATATGGTCGATCCGTTTGAACTTGTGGGGTTGCATGAGGCTCCTCTACAATGGCCTATCTCATTTTTTGACGAGTCACAGCCATTTTCAATTGGTAGCATTTTTTTTTGCCTGCTGCAAAAACCGTCAGTTGTATGCAATGCAAAGTTGTCAGATTGGCTAGCATTGATTTAGTTCGTCGTGTGCACAAACTGACGTCGCGAGTGTGTCTATGTGAGAAATTTTATGCTAGGCATTCCCCTATCATGCATCTTAAAGTGCCAGAACGTCGAGAGTCATACCGTATCGACGCAATGTAGAAGTTGCTTGACAACTTTTTTGACAATTTTTTTGACAACAATGACAATTTTTTCTCAAATTGTATCTAGTCTCAATCTATAACCCCTATGATCCAATAATGACTCAAATAATTCTCCATGATTATACAAGAATCAAGAATGCTCATGATTGACCAAGGACACATCACATATACTCAAAACATAGTCACAAAACATTGACACACAAAATAGTCACAAAACATTGTCACATATTATTCAAAAATTTGTCTCTAAATATGGTCAAATCAGCTCTTGGCTATTTGATTATACAAAAAAAATGTCTTACAAATCATCTCATGGGATTTTATACAAAATTTGGCATTACAATATGTGCGATTCAACTCATCACCATTTTAATATACAAATCATCTCATGGGCTTTTATACAAAATTTGGCATTACAATGTGTGTGATTCAGCTCATTGCCATTTTAATATACAAAATTTGACATGTACATATGTACAAATCAGCTCATTGCCATTTAAATATACAAAATTATGCCCCTAAACTTGTAAAAATCAGCTCATGGGCATTTATATATACAAAAAAATGAATATAGAACAATTCGTCGACGATTTATACAAAATTCTCAAAATCATTCTACTCTAAACTGTAGAATCAATCAAGTGAGCCTTCAGGATCGACTCTAACCCGTATTGTGTCAAGTATTGCCTCCTGGTCAAATTCATGAACTTTCCATAAAATCTTGTTATGAGGTCTACCACGATACTTCATCAAATGAATATTTATTGCAACAACAAGGTTAGAGAAATGAAGAATATGTTTGTGTGTTTCAAAGTCCTCGAACAACCAAACATCAGAATTCTTGATAGGGTATCTCTGAAGCCATGTTCCTGTCATGACAACAGACCCTATTGGGTACTCAATACCCTCTCTGTCAATGATTGTGGTTGTCAATTTTCTTTTAGGCTCAACACAACGACACAAATAGTAATTTGTTCCTTCTTCATTGTTCTCTTCTGCAACAACTGCATACATACGACCTGCATTTTATAAAGTGTTAATTAATACCCAAAATAAAGTATGATGTACAACAAAATGAACCAAAAAGAATACTTGCAAAAAAATTAACTTAAAAAATCACCTCAATCAACTAGGTCGGATACATGGTCAAAATCCACTGATATCTCCATCTGGCTCAATTGTAGTGCTTTGGGAATTAGATATGAATCAATGGGAACCAACGGTCTACAAGACCATTTGTCAACCCACTCTTGTGATTCACATTCTTCCCACAAACAATACATGCATGAAGAGAAAAAACATACCATCGGTCTCATATAAATTACCAGTGAACTTGAATTTGAACTCATAAATGAGTGCATGTCACTCGATCTTGCAACTGTACAACAATATAGATAGTTTTCAATGTTAGATTTAGTGATCAACCAAAAATATCTACGAACCATTGACGTACTTGGATTATCTGGACCCATCGTAGACTTACACCATCACATAATTGTTTCTGCATCTATCAACTCAACACCACCTTCATACTTCAATTCTTCCCTAGTTAGGGCTCTTTTCACACATGCTCATGCACCATTGTGCTCTCCCTTACCATGTCCAGCCTCAGTGAAATTCCAAAAATTTTGTACACCGCTTGTCATATGCATCCTTGTCAACCAATAAAACATCCTTGCATTCTTGAATTGTGTGATGCAATTATCTGACCATATTAAGTGTTAGTTGTATCGTATGTTCCTTTCCCTTAAACTATCATAGAAAACTTTAAAGCATCCTTGTACAAACTCTGATGAATGAGTACGATCATCACTTATGTAGAAGTGATACTCTCTTACAACCTTTCTATCCTCCTTTGTGCTATCATCTGCATGCATGAATGCTATGTGTACAAAAATAGAAACTTGTGTAGAGTGATAATACATGGATTGCACTTCATTTTGGGGTTGTAATGTATAATTTTCATCGAAATCAACGATAGAGACAATGGTGCCAAGAGGAAATGTGTCCTTACATAACTTGAATTGCTCATCTAACCATCGAGCTCTATGTGTATGCATTATGTACTCATAAACTAGTTTCTCTTGAAACATTTTCATAAATTGAGCTACACATATATCATTTTTCACTAGCTCACATCTCTTCAAATCTTTTCATCTTTAACTCCATATGTGATTGTCTTGTATTTTCTGAAAGAAACAAGTTTCGTACCAATTTCATGTGTGCTCTCCAAATGTACGCATCTTGGTAAACGTTGCAAACCACCACATATAGCACAAGAACCTTCCAAACAAGACATCTTATAATAAATGCAACCATCATGTCTATTACATAGCACACTTGAAATAAATTCTCTTACCGACTTAGGAGGTGCTTGTATATTACATTCCTGCAAAACACCGTTAGTGTGCAAAGTAGAACAAATATGATGAAAAATATCATAATGCATGGAAAATTCAATGTGCATCCTACAAAAACACGTGGTGCGTACATGATTAATTTTAATATAAAAAAGGTTTTGCCATTTCAAAAAATCTTTGAGAAATTCTTATTTGAGGAAATGTTCGAAGGAATCTTTCATAAAATTTAGTTTGAGTCATATCCAAATAGTGTTTGGCATGTGGCTCACGATTTGTAGACCCAATTCACCTTCTAACAACATCTCTTTGGTTGGGCGAAACTCTTGTGTTGTCATGCCAAAAATTTTCAATTAACGTTTTTAGTGCATCAACAACAACCTTGTCTTTGCGTGGTAGTCTACCTGAGAATGCCCAAAGAGAATTATTGTTAGGTTCCTCTATTCTTTCCCCCCTCTTTAATGCTTTACTTAATGTTGTTCTACTAACGTTTAATGACTTACTTGTTTTGCTTATCAAACGATCTTTTTTTATTTTCTTGCTCATTATGGTTGATGTAATGACACGTCGAGTAGCATTAGAATCTTTAGTATGTGATTTTGAACCAATAGCTTGATATGCATCAAATAGATTTCTCACAATAGTTCTTTCACTGTTACCTTCTTCTCCCATTGTTCTTATGTCACGCAATTTCTTCATACGTTGCCTTTGTATTTCCTTTTGAGCCTCTCATTGTTCCATCGTTCCTCGCTTGTTCTTTCCCATGGTTGATATCAGTTGTCCTGAATAGAATCATATTACATATATATGTAAAAAAAAGTTCATAAACAAACAAATAACCATAAATATGCATCTTATCATTATGTTTTGGAATCAAACTATTAAACAATCACAATACTATTAACAAAAACTAATAAGAACAACAATTCAATCATTTGAAATCATGCAAAAACAAAAAATTCACTTACTTCTATGTATAAAACAGTGATATGAGTGCAGACACTGTTCCAGTGGAGCCTTCAACGACCTCAAAAACTTATTTTGAGGTTGTTGAGGCTCTTGGGAAACTAAAACTATGTCTATAAACCGCATACGCGCTACATTAATAACCGCGTACACACTACATTAATAACCGCGTACGCACTGTTAGTCCATAAAATGTTGACAAGCCCAATGATATTCTTTTTTCCCATTCTAGACTAATAAGTAGCGCGTATGCACTCCTAAGCCTAAACAATGTTATGATAGGGTAATGAATAATGGGATCAGTACCTCGTATGCGCTTACAAGTAATAAGTACTGCGTACGCGCTCCTTTACCTTAAAAAAATTATGGCAGGGCAGTGAACTAATAGTTTCAGTACCCCGTACGCACTATTGGTAGTAAAAGATGTGAATGAAAAGGGAGGGAGAGAGGGAGGGAGAGAGAGAGAGAGAGAGAGAGAGAGAGAGAGAGAGAGAGAGAGAGAGAGAGAGAGAGGGGGGGGGAGGGTAGGGGGGAGAGAAGAGGGGGGAGGGTGGGAGAGAAGAAGGGGTATGGAGGAAGGGAGAGGTAGAGTAGGGGGGAGGGAGGGAGAGGAGAGGGGAGAGGGAGAGAGAGAGGGGGCAAGGAGAGGGAGAGGAAGAGAGAGGGAGAGAGAGAGGGAAGGAGGGAGAGAGAGAGAGGGGGGGAGGGAAGGTAGAGAGAGGGAGAGAGGTAGAGGGAGGGAGAGAGGGAGAGAAGAGGGGGGAGGGAAGGAGGGAGAGGGAGAGAGAGGGAGAGGGAGAGAGGTAGAGGGAGGGAGAGAGGGAGAGAAGAGGGGGGAGGGAAGGAGGGAGAGGGAGAGAGAGGGAGAGGGAGAGAGAGAGAGAGAGGGAAGGAGGGATAGGGAGAGAGAGGGGGAGAGAGAGAGGGGAGGGAAGGTAGAGAGAGAGAGAGAGAGAGAGGGGGGAGAGGGTGGGAGAGAAGAAGAGGTATGGAGGAAGTGAGAGGGAGATTAGGGGGAGGGAGGGAGAGGAGAGGGGAGAGGGAGAGAGAGAGGGGGGACAATACGACCTCTAATGACACCTAAGGGGTCATATGGTGGGCTAATAAAATGATATATCAAATTTAAAGTTATGAATATAACATCATACAATGAGACTCCAAATGAACAAACAATGAGGCTTCGCTAAAAATCAAGTGTAAGAGCTTGAACTAACCCTAAGAGTACTACCTAAGTTCTAAAACATATGATGCTATTAAATTTGCAAGCTTATAAGATTGATATCGATTGTGACTATAGGAATTATACACTTGATTTCTTTCATGGGTCTGTACCGTTCCAAGCTGTTTGACAAGTGATGATCATCATATACTACCACTGCCATGCATACAACAAACTTTAATTTCATTAGGTGACAAGCGTTGTGTAACAACATGGGAACTCTCGCGTACCCACCACTATCATTCTATAGGACATCATCTGTGTTACTCTCCCTCTTTCTCTTCCTACCTATTGATTCCTTTTGAAAAACATATTGCAGGTACTCTAACTCATCATGTTGCTTTGTTGACACTATTTTCCACATCTACTCTGCTCATTAAAAACACATTCAAGAAGAATATTGCTGCAAGTTTCCTTGTTTGTCATTGTAATACACCCGTGGTTCAATTTCAAACCCTATTCCTCCTATTCAATATACACACACAAATGCATCAGTCATCGAGACTCCAAGCGAACAAACAAAGAGGCTTCACTAAAAAGCAAGTGTAAGAGCTTGACCTAACCCTAAGAGTACTGCCTAAGTTCTAAAACATATGATTCTATTAAATTTGCAAGGTTATAAGTTTGATCTCGATTGTGACTATAGGAATTACACACTTGATTTCTTTCATGGGTATGTATTGTTCCAAGCTATTTGACAAGTGATGATCATCATATACTACCACTGCCATGCATACAACAAAATTTAATTTCTTTAGGTGACAGGCATTGTGTAACAACATGGGAACTCTCGCATACCCACCACTATCATTCTATAGGACATCATCTGTGTTACTCTCCCTCTTTCTCTTCCTACCTGTTGTTTCCTTCTGAAAAACATATTGCAGGTACTCTAACTCATCATGTTGCTTTGTTGACACTATTTTCCACATCTTCTCTGCTCATTAAAAACACATTCGAGAAGAATATTGCTGCAGGTTTCCTTGTTTGTCACGGTAATACACCTGTGGTTCAATTTCAAAACCTATTCCTCCTATTAAATATACACACATAAATCCATCAGTCAATTTTCTTAGGAGACCATACATGATAAAATCAAAGAGGAATTTGCAGACAAGAAATAAATTCACTTACTTCTATAGAAGTGCAGACACAGTTGCAGTGGGGTATGGAGGGAGGGAGGGAGAGAAGAAGAGAAAGAGGGATGGGGTATGGAGGAAGGGAGAAGGAGAGAGAGCGAGAGAGAGAGGGATAGGGTATGGAGGAAGGGATAAGGGGAGAGGGGGAGGGATGGGGTATGCAGGAAGGGAGAAGGGGAGAAGGGGAGAGAGAGAGAGAGAGAGAGAGAGAGAGAGGCACCTTGTATGTGTTTGAGAGAGGGAGACAATACACTTACATGTGTATATATATGTTTAATATATTATATATATACATATATTATATATTATATGTATATAAACATATTATATATACAATATCATATTATACACATATTATATATAGAGTATCATATTATACAATAGCGCATACGCGCTACTTACACCATAAGTACCCCATGCGCGCTTTTTAAACAATAAGTACCCCGTATGCGCTTTTGACTATTTAGGCTTGGAAATAGGCCTAGATGACAAAGCTATGGTTTGGAAGTTTGATTTCCCTCTATTTCTCTCATTTTTGACGTGTTTTATTTTATCAACTTTGTCATAATCAGGTTTGCACTTCATCAAGTGGGTATTTCTAAAATTTCCACCATATTTTCACCCATCTTCTGAGCTTTCTAACCATAAAATTTTTTTTTCAATTTGAACAACAATAACATATTATTATTGAATTTTTTTTACCAGTGTCTCCATAGTTCTCACAGACATAGGTGCACCATTTTTTGAATAACTTTTGATATACTTATCAAAATTTTAAAAAATTTATATATTATTTTAGTGCACTTGATTCTTTAAGATTTTAAAAAAAAATTGTATTTTCGATTTGTTTAGTGCAACTTATGCTTCGTGCATGAACAGGTACCTAATTTTCAAGATGTGCTCGATTGGAAAAATGATAAAAAAAAAATACTCAACAAAAAATTACAAAAAAATACGCATCTTCTAGTGCTCACTCTTAACTATCTTTCTACCAAAGGAATTGTCAAAATACTAGATCTAACTATGACTTTTTTGATGCGCACGTCAGACACTATGTTATGTTTTTCAAAAAAAATCAGGGTCAGGTTTTTGTGCACGAAGGATTTGACCCCCTTAATCTTATGCAATTTTTAAAAAGTTTAGTAGTTTGGAAACTAGATTCAGAGTACTACAATATTTGTTCTTTGACTATCTTCATATCTTGAGTGGATGACTTTCAAATTTTGTCTCCAAGTTTAGGTTCACCTGATTTCAAAAAAAAAAAGTGTCCACTTATACCCCCCTTTTTTACCACCACCTTTGTGCACTTACCCAAGAATTTGTTGACTGAGATGAGAGTGACAGTATTAAGATTTGAAGATTTGAATACATTGTAAGATGAAGACCCAGATTTTGCAGAACCTTGGAAATTATGTAGAGAACTGATTGTGGTAGACAGAAGCAAGTGGTTGGATTATTTCATTCAGGATGAGATGTTATTTTAAGGAGTTCAATTGTGCATACCTAAGAGTTATATGAGGGAGAATATGATAAAGGAGAAATGCACTGGAGGTTTGGCTGGACATTTTGGTATTGACAAAACAGTTGCATTGGTGAGTGAGCAGTACTTTTGGCCCCAAATTCATAAGGATGTTAAGAGATGTGTGAAAAGTTGTAGAGTTTCTCAAGCTGATAGACCTTAAGATTCAAGGTCCCATTTGTGACGTATTTTGTATGTTCTACCAGACTTGTGAGACGGTATGTTGTAATCTCATTGCTACAGGTTGGATGTACTCAATTTTCATGCAATAAAACAATTTGTTATGCATTGCCTCCATCATATCTTTGTGTTTCTGTTGTGTTTACTCATGTTGCCTGGTCAAAACTGACTGCTACAAGTGGTATCAGAGTGAATTTTTGTTCCAAAGGGTCATGAAATTTTTTTTGTGGGGTGGTTGATTAAGGATTCAACCTGTAGCTGTAGAGGACCGACATGAACAATGGGGTGAAGAGGAGATAAGAATGGTGGAGCTCGTGGGAATGCAGACCCTACTGTGATAGAGATGTTGCGAGGTATAGCAACCCGGTTGGAAGCTGTGGAGATAACCCAAAGAATAGGTTGACATATTGAAGATATAAGTGAAGATGAAGGAGAAGAAGCCATGGAAGAACAAGCAAACCCACCAACGGTTGATCCGAATGAGGAAAGTTTTTTGAGGGTTTTGAGTAGGGAGAATACTAAACCTTATTTTACCCCACCAGAATATGATGGGAAGTTGGATTCAGATGAATTGATGGATTGGACCTCAAATATGGAGAAGTGTTTTGATTTTGAAAGCACTATAGAAGAGAGGAAGGTGAAATATGACTATACTCGGTTGAAAGGTCATGCATCTCTTTGGTGGGAGAATTTGTAAGTTGATAAAAAAGAAGAGGTAAAGACAAGATTAAGACATGGGATTAGATGGTTGCTAAGTTGAAGTCAAAGTTTATACCGACAAAATATCAAGTGGATCTATTCTGAAAATTGTAGAATTTGAGACAAAAGGAATCTAGTGTGAAGGAGTACACTGAAGCATTTTACAAGTTGAACATTAGATCTGGACATGTTGATGATGAAGTTGAACAAGTTGCAAGATATTTGAATGGATTGCAAATGTCTATACAAGATTAACTTAGTTTGATCAAATTGGAGAGTGTTGATGAGGCTTACTAGTATGCCCTGAAGGCGGAAGATAAGTTAAACAAAAGACATGAGCAGAGACAGAGAGGCAGAGGTGTAAGTTCTACCAGAGGAAGATTTCAAGTAGGAAGAGGATATACTAGAGGAAGAGGAACTCGTACAGATCAGAACAAGGACAAGGAAGTAGGTAATTCATATTGAAAGGATGATAGAAATTTCTACCGAAGGAGAGAACCAGATGGTTACCGGAATGAGAATTTTGGAAGACAAGACAAGAAGACATTTAGAGGAACTTTCTATAAGTGTGGAGGAGAAGGGAATTATGCATTCGAGTGTAAGAAGACAAAGAATATCAGAAGAGAAATAGTGGTGGAAGAAAACCCCACTGGATCAGAAAATCAACTGGAAGATGGAGAACTGTTGATGATGAGGAGAGATTTGTGTCA
Source organism: Cryptomeria japonica (assembly GCF_030272615.1). Lineage (NCBI taxonomy): Eukaryota > Viridiplantae > Streptophyta > Pinopsida > Cupressales > Cupressaceae > Cryptomeria > Cryptomeria japonica. Next base: position 622,278,289 of record NC_081407.1, read on the forward strand.
TACTAGAGGAGATGAAGAGCCCTTGCAGAGGAAGAGTCTATTCAAGACTAGATGTAAGGTATTCGGTAAGTGTTGTAAAGTTGTTATTGATAGTGGTAGTTCAAATAATCTTGTTTTAGAAGAGATGGTGAATAAGTTGAATTTGGAGAGATTGAAACACCCTAAGCCTTATCAGATAGCATGGATCAAAGATGAACATAAGTTGTTAATAAGTGAGCAATGTTTGGTGAAATTAAAAATGGGAATTATCATGATGAAGTCTTGTGTGATATTATGCTTATGGATGTTTGTCATCTTTTGTTGGGTAGACCTTACCAGTTTGACAGATAGGTAGTACATGATGGGAGGAAGAATACATACACTATTCTGGCCAATGGGATTGTGTTGACTTGAATTTCATCATCAGAATACTCCCTGCGACATATTAGTTTCACAAAATACAAAGGAAATGCTACAGGAAATCCAAACTCAACCAATGAAACTACATGAAATTGATATAAAATAAAAACACTATTATTACCTTCATGATTTAAGTCTCATTGTGTCCTAACTCCACTGTTCCTGGTTGTAGATGATTTGCTCTCAGACAATCACTGATAGCTTCCAAGATGACATATGAAGAATGGACTGATAACTGATAGTTAACTGATACTATGATGTGCAATACAAATGATTATGCTAAATGAGAAACTCTAAATTGCTAAATTTGCTAATTGCTTCAAGATAAAAACTCATAGATGCATAAGTTTACTCATATTTTTAACTTGAAGACTAACTCTTTCTCAAATCAAACTCCTACTTTTATAGACTTTTGAGAGGATAAGATGATGTGTCATGGATCAACGATCATGATTAGATCTGCAAATTTGGATGGTTGGAGAAGACAAGTGTCACTAATCTCACCTTGACTGGGTTGTTGACTGAGGGAATCTAGGGGTGGTTGAAGAAGAATTAGGCATGAGAGGACAAGTGGACTCAAGTCCTTCCTAAGATATAGGGATGTTAGAGAGAATATAGAAGAAGGTTAAGAAATATGTGTACGTACACAATATTTCATTTATTTTGGAAGTTGAAGATAAGTGGCTAATAAATGATTTATTTATTTTAATTTTATTGAATTAATTTATCCACATGATGGATGAGTTGGCAAAGGAAATATGAAGTGGAGATGAAAGATGAGTTGGAAAATAATTAAATAATCAAGAAATTATTTAATATTTGAGACTATAGGATAGAAGAATAACCATTAAAAATATATATATTTAATTGATTGATTAGAGAAATAATTAAATATTAGATATTTAATTAATTGATTAGAAGAAAAGGAATAAATGAATTAATTAATAAAAAGTTTCAATTAAATTAATTAATAAAAGGACATGAAATGAAATAAATTAATTAATCTTTTCAAATTAACTATTTAATAGAAGAACCAAAGTGAATAACAATGATCTTGAAAGCACTAGTTTACATTAGACGCTCTGCAAATACCGTTAGCCAACAATGGCGGACTTGGAGGGAAAAGAAAAAACCCAGAGGAGATTTGCATAGACTTCATAGAGGAACTGGAGGAGGATGTGGTCTTCTGGGAAAAGCACGCAGTCATTGTGAGGATTATCGGGATGAACTAGCCAAGAAAGGAAATAAAAAAATGGGTAGAAGGCAATTGGGGGATGCAAACAGTCACCAAATTCATCCCAAAATGCTTTTTTGTGGTATTGTTCAAGGATGGAAATGATAGAGATCACATCCTCAACTAGGAGAATTGGTTTGCGCACAATCATGCAATATACCTACAACAGTGGTCCCTGAACTTCGACCCCCTTCTATTGGTTGTTTAATCTACACCGGTTTGGATTCGTTTATACAATCTTCCCATTGAATATTGGAGTGAGAATATCTTGGAGAAGATTGGTAGGACCTTGGGGACCCACTTGGAAGTAGACTTTGATGATGAAGAAGACCTCTGCAAGATTGCCAGATTGAGGATTGCTACGGTTAAGAGGATTCTTGTATCCTTGATTTTTTTAACCACAAACGGAGATTGGTAGCATCAAGTGGAAATTGAAAAAGAAATTAAGAAATGTCCCAGGTGCGGGAGAAAATTTCATGGATTGGAGGCTTGCAAGATGTTTGTGAAGAAGGCCAGGAATGTCGTCAAAAAACCATCCAAGGTTTGGAGGCGAAAGTCGGGTATAAAAACGGTTACGGATCAAGAAGAAAAGAAACCTGGAGAGGATGTTCAGAATTGAATCCACAATCAGAACCCTTCAACTTCCCCGGTATTAACACCCTGCTTGTTGAGGGACACTAATGAGGAAGAAAAGGTCTTGGTCCTAGGTGACTGTGATAATGGCTCGAGTTTGAATAATAAAGCAGTTGGGGAAGTTAATGCACCAATCTCCCTGAGCTTTAACCCTTCGTGCAGAGAATTATCTGATACTGAGTTTGAATTTGAGAAGGGCTTGGATGACGGTTTTCTACAAGATGATGAATTGGAAAATATTGATCCAAGGTGCATCAGTCAGTCACCTAATGCTCTATTGGGGAAGGCCAAAGGTTTTAGAGGTATAAGGAGCAATCGACGAAAAAGAGAGGTGAGAGTAGAGAAAAAGGGACCATCAGCGTTTTGGAATTTATGAAGAAAGCCAAAGGAGAAGGGTTCTCCCTTGGTAAGAGATGAAAATTACATCTTGGAATGTCAGGAGCTTAACGACCCCTGACAAGAAACGCTTGGTCAAGCGGTTTTTGTCAACTCACAATCCTGATGTGTTACTTTTACAAGAGACCAAGCTTGGTGGTGATAAAACTGGGCAGTTTATTAATTCATGTTCCAAATGGGATGGGTTTTTCCAGGATGCAACATGCTCTGCAGGGGGTCTAGGAATGGTGTGGAATTCGTCTATGGTTGAGGTGGTTCCTATTGCCTCCCATGAGAATTGGATGGCATGTGAGATCAAAGGTATTGGCACAAATTTGAAGTTTCCAATTTTTAATGTTTATGGATCGATGAAGACAAAATACAAATTGAAATTCTGGAGAGAAATTACATTATAAGCAAACCTTGTTGAACTGGATAGAGCTATCATAGCAGGTGACTTTAATGCTTTGTTGGACGTGGACAAAAAAGAAGGGGGCTCAGAAAATGCTCAAAAGTTATGGAAGATTTCAGAGATTTCATTGAACAAAATAAGCTTATTGATATCATCCTGAAAAATGACAAATTTACCTAGATGAACAGAAGGCTAAATTTCTCTAAAATTTTGGAAAGATTGGATAGGTTTTTTGCTGGAGAATGGTGGTTGTCTAGGGACAAATTGTTGGTAACATGCATCATCCCCCAATGTGGCTCAAATCATCTATCAATTTCGCTATCAATCGGCAAAGAGATTCGCAATTAGAGAGGATGTTTCAAATTCCTAAGTATGTGGTGGAGTGACCCTGGCTTCAAAGACAAACTCAGGGAATGGTGGTTGGAAGGGAACACCTTCGTAGGCACCCCTAGCTTCAGATTTGTTAAAAGACTACATTTTTTAAAACACAAGTTCAAGATTTGGAACAAATCGATGTTCAAAAATATTTTCTCAAAAAAATTGACATTAGAGGAAGAAATTGAAACATTAAACTAGACAATGATGATGGTCGGGATGAATAAAGAGGATTTTCTACTTGAAAACAAGTTTAAAAAGGAGTACAATGAAGTTATAAAAAGAGAAGAAATTTATTGGAGGGATAAGTTGAGAGAGCTATGGATTTCAAAAGGGGACCATAATACAAATTTTTTTCATGCTTCCTCAAAAGCCAGAAGAATTCATAATAAGATCAATGCCATCAAGGATGAACACAGACATTGGAAGATGGATGACAAGGATATTTAGTGAACAACCCTTCATCATTTTCAAAGACTTCTAGGGAATGCTGAAGTGAGGGGTGTTGATTTTGAAGACCTGGTTGATGCAAATATTAAGCACAATCTTCTCTCCAGATCGGATGCTGATCTGCTAGCAGCGCCCTTCACAATAGAGGAAGTTAAGGCTGTGACATTTGGATTACACCCAAACAAAGCCCCTGGCCTAGATGAGATGACCGCAGACTTGTTTCAAAACTACTGGGAGTTTATAGGGAGAGACATTTCGATGATTGTAGAAGAGTTCAGAAAAAACACAAATTTGTTTAAGAACTTAATCACACCATGATAGTGTTAATTCCAAAGAAAGAGGACTGCGTATCCATGGCGGATTTATGGCCCATCTCGTTATGCAACACAATATATAAAATTATCTCAAAATCTCTGGCCAATAGACTCAAGATAGTAATGCCCAAATTAATTTCCGAAAATCAAAATGGCTTCACTCCAGGCAGAGAATTAGCAGATAGTATCATTTTGGTAGCAGAGGTATTGCACTCCATGCAGAAAGGCAAACAAAAACGTATGACCATTAAACTTGATGTTGCAAAATCTTATGACAGGGTGGTCTGGGATTTTCTTGTCTGTGTTCTTAACAAATTTGGTTTCCCGAAAGACTGGATTGAATTCATTAAATTATGTATCTCTTCGATTAGATTTTCTATGATTGTGAATGGAGCGATATGTGGACTCTTCAAGGCCACAAATGGGTTGTGCCAAGGGGATCCTCTTTCCCCTTCGTTGTTCATCCTGATGGAAGAGGTGTTGGGTAACCTCATCAAAAGGAGAAACAATGCAGGCCTATGAAAAGGCATCAGGGTGCATAAAAACTTTGAGACCATCATGCACTCACAATTTACGGATGACACAATTTTGTTTAGTGAAGAAAATTTGAAAGATGCAGGGGAAATCAAGAGTGTCCTGGATATCTACAGTCAAGCTTCGGGACAAGTGATGAACATGGACAAATCATAGATCTTCTACTTCAATACTAGCAAGCACCTTCAAACCAAGATTGCCAACCTCTTGGAATTTAAGATTGGGGTTCTCCCCATCAAATATTTAGGGGTTAGAATCGGTTCCAGTTGTAGGCAGAGCCATATTTGGGAGGATGTGATCCACTCGTGTCAAGGGAAGGCTGAAAAGTGGAAGAATAGGTGGCTCACATAGGCAGGAAGGTTGACAATGATCAGAGAAGTCCACTCATCCATTTTGGTCTACAACACGTCTTGTTTCAAGTTACCGCAAGTGGCTGGGAGGAAGGTAGATGGGTTGCTTAAGATATTTGTGTGGGAAGGTGCCAAAGACCATAGGAAGATCCCCCTAATCAACTGGGACACCATGTGCCTTCTAAAGGTTGAAGGTGGTGCCGGGATGAGAAAGATGGATCTTCAGAACTACGCGTTGGGGGCGAAATTAACTTGGAAAATGTATGAACAACCAAACAAGTTGTGGTGCAGAATCTTTAGGAAGAAATATTTGGATAGGGAGAGTCCGAACAAGATCCTTACCATTGCAGATGCAGCAAGAGGTTCCTCGACCTAGAATTTCTTGTGGGACAACAGGAGCATAATCACCGAGCATTTATCTTGGCACATTGGTAATGGTCAGACGGCCATATTTTGGCGAGACTCATGGGAAGGCGAGTAGGTGCTATGTGATTTTTTTGTTGAAAAAGAATGGATTAAAGAAATCGAAAGCAAAGTTGGCCTATTTATCAAAGATTATGTGGTCGGCAGCTCAGGCATTGGTGGGAGGATGGAGTGGAAATCTATTGACATTGGGGATAGCAGGCTATGCTTGAAGTTGGCAGATCTACTAAAAAATAGATGCATCTTGCAGTCAGAACAAGAGGACACCATCTTTTCGTGTGCTTCCAAATCTGGTAAGTACAGTGTGAAATTGGGATATGAGATCCAACGTCAAAGAGTGAGTGAAAGCAAATGGCCTTATTATCTTTGCTAGAACAACATTGGTCTCCCCAAAGCTGGAGCATTTTTGTGGATTACTCTCCATGGCAAAATTCTAACTGGTGACAGACTAAAGCTCATTGGGATCTCAGGTCCAAGTTGGTGTGTCTTGTGCAAAAGGAATGAAGAGTCAGCCAAGCATCTACTATTTCAGTGTCCCTTTGCAGAAGCATGTTGGGATTGGCTCGTGGATAAGTTGCAGTTTATTTTGGTCAGAAATGAGCTACTCAAGGACTTCCTTGTGGTGTGGCTAAAAACAAATCATTCGAAGTGGAGCGGTTTGTTGCAAATCACCCCTGCATTGTTAATATAGCATATCTAGAAGGAGAGGAACAAGAGGATCTTCAGAGAAACATTTCTTTCAGTGGAGGAGGTGATTTTCAAAATCAAGGAAGGAATTGAAGAAGTGATTAATGGAAAGCCCCCCAAAGCTAAATCATCTAGTTACGACAATTGGGATAGGTATATGGAAAGTAATTGGTCACTCAAAAATTGGGGGTTGGGGGTCATCCCTATTCCCAAAATCAATACAAAGTTAATTAGATGGGTCCCACCACAAAGTGATTGGGTTAAACTTAATTTTGATGGAGCTTGTAGAGGGAATCCTAGCACAGTAGGAATTGGTGCAGTCATCAGAAATTCCTTGGGGATACTCCTAGGAGGATTGTTTGGGAGTCTGGGACTCACCACAAACAATGAAGCAAAGATTAGGGCATTGGTGGCAGGATTGGACTTATGTGTTCAAAAAGGACATGACAAAATCTATATTGAAGGAGACTCACGTATTATCATCAATGGAGTCACTAAGTCTAGCTTCTTGAATTGGAAACTTGGCAAGTGGATACCTTATATTAACAAGTCTCTAGGATCCTTCAATTTGTTTGAATTCAAACATACATATCGAGAAGGGAATAAGGTGGCAGACCTTCTGGCCAACATTGGGATTGATAAGAATATTGGTACAATCATTTTTGGTGAAGAAGATGCAGACATAGTGGTACTGGATACTATTTTGAATGAGAAACCAGATAGGCTTTGTACGGGGATTGGATAGACTTAGTATGTTGATGCCTTTCACAAGCTGGAACATAGGTGGCATGGCAATATGATTTAAAGGGAAATATTTTTGTGATCCAGTTCCTCATGAGTCCCAGCATTCAGAGAGTGCGGCGAAGGGTACAGGCTAGCCGCTCCTTTGGCAGAGAAGCCAGAGCCTATAGGTTAATGGATAGAAGGCGGTGACCACATGTTCTCTTTGGTAATAGGGTGCGGAAGGTTCTAGTGGTTGGCATCCTTTTTAAGGAGGGATAGGAGGAAAATAGTTAACATGGTTTGTAAAAATTCTACCTTTTGTGGGTCTGAGCTGCGTTATTTGTGGTAACTCCCTAAAGCGACAATGCTTAAATCTATTTGTTTTGGAGGAAGAAACCTGTGGGGTAGTCATTTCCTTGGTGGACTTCTCTTTGATCTTGGATCGTCATTGGTGCGCTGGTCTGGTTTATGGAGCATTAATCACTCCCATTGTGGATATCCTGGAGTCATGGGTGGAGGGTGTCGGTTTGATGCAAGGGTTCGTGAACCTAGTGAACATCCATGCTACAGCGGATGCTATCTTCGAACTTAGGGAAGGAGCTAGGGAGAGCATCCTGAAGCTATATTTCGAACCAGCAGAGAGCTCTCCTTCCGCATTAGACATAGAGGACTCATTAGTCAAGAGGAACCAGAAGGTGAAGACACCGAGGTGATAGAGGCAGTTAGTGAAGTGGGGGAGGAAGTAGATGAGGAAGAGGACGCGGCCTTGACAGAAAGGTCAGAATCTGATCACGATGAGGGGGATGAGGGTCCTACAGAGGAGGTTCACAAAGCAGAGAAGAGAAGGAGAGCCTGATTTGCAAGAGAGGCATGGAGTACGTTCAAAGCTGGAGTGTTGAGTGGAAACCTCAACAATTTCAGGAGGCTTTTGGAGTCCGAGGATTGGTGGTTATCCGAGGGTTCTACTGACAAGCTCCTCAGCATTGGGGTGGCAGTAATGGACATCTTCCGCTTCATCAGACAAAGCTAGGTTTTAGGATTTAGATCTATGTTGGTTGGATAGATTAGGATGGCTTGTAGACTTGCTCTTTCCCTAGACGTAGAATTTGATATGTGATGTCATTACCTTGTAGCTACGCCCTTCCCTAGCGAAGGGATTTTGGATATGTGATAACATAATTTGTATTCACTTTTCTTTATTAATATAGGGCGCTATCCCCACAATAGATAGCACTTACCATTAAAAAAAAAAAACTATTTAATAGAAGATTAAATATTAAATAAATATAAAATATTTATTTAATTGCTCATAGCCATTTTTATGTGTATATAAGGGATGAAGCAAACCTTGTTGCCTTTGGAGGAACCTTTCAAGGATGAAGTTTGTACAAATGCTAGAATCTATTCGGTAGATGGAAGGAAATTCCTAGATAGATTGAGACATGAGAATGTGTGTTTTACCTTAATTCCTAAGACGACTGAGAAACTAGAACTGGAAGGAGAACACCTGGAAGAGATAAAAGATTTGTTGAAAGAATATGAAGACATCATTTCAGATAATGTACTATATGGATTGCCACTTGTGAGAAGTATTAGTCATTGCATGGAATTGGTTCCCAGAGCTAGTTTGGCTAACAAAGCTGCACACCGGTTGACACCGGTAGAGAATGAAGAGTTCAATAGACAAGTGCAGGAGTTGTTGAAGAAAGGTTTGATCAGGGAAAGTTTGAGCCCTTGTGCAGTAACAACAGTATTGGCACCTAAAAATAATGGAGAGTGGAGAAATTGTACTAATTCCAGAGCAATAAACAAGATCACAATGAAATATCAGTTTACTTTGCCTATGATGGATGACATAATCGACTGTTTGAGTGGAGTAAAATACTTTACAAAGATAGATTTGAAGAGTGGATATCATCAGATCAAGATGAGAGAAGGAGATGAGTGGAAGACAACATTTAAGACAAATGAAGGACTGTATGAATGGTTGGTGATGCCTTTTGGATTGACTAATGCACCGAGTAATTTTATGAGGTTGATAAATGAGGTATTGACGAAATTATTGGGTAAGTTTGTTATTGTGTATTTCAATGACATTCTGATTTTCAGTAAGACAAAAGAGGAGCATTTGTTGCAGTTGAGACAAGTTTTGCAGAGGTTGAGAGAATAAAAGTTGCTGATAAATATCAAGAAGTGTACTTTCATGAAGGATGAGTTAGTCTATTTTGGATTTGTCATATCTAGGGATGTTTTGAAGATGGACCCTAAGAAAGTGAAAGCTATTGTTGAGTGGCCTACACCAGAAAGCATTGGAGAGGTAAGATCATTTCATGGGTTGGCTAGTTTTTACCAGAAGTTTATCAAATATTTTAGTTCAGTTTGTAATCCTATGATTAAGACCATGAGAGGAGATCAGAAGGAATTCAAGTGGACCACCAGAGCAAACAAAATTTTTGAACTGTTGAAGCAGAAAGTGGCTGAGTAGCCTGTGTTAGCTTTATCGGATTTCAATAAAGTATTTCAAGTGGATTGTGATGCAAGTGGAACAAAAATAGGAGCAATCTTGAGTCAGGAAGGGAGAGAAATAGCCAATGTCAGTGATAAATTGAATGATGCTTGGGGGAGATATTCAGTGTATGATCAGGAGTTTTATGCCATAGTTCAAGCCTTGAAGAAATGGAGACATTACTTGTTTCCTAAGGATTTTGTGTTGTATACAAATCATCAAGCTTTACAGTATTTGAACAATTAGAGTAAGGCGAATCAAAGGCATCTGAGATGGGTAGAATTCTTGTAGAGTTACACCTTTGTTTTGAATCATAGAAGTGGGAAATCTAACAAAGTTGATGATGCATTAAGTAGGAGAAGGAATTTTCTGACTGTGGTTAGAGTGACAGTATTAGGATTTGAAGATTTGAAGACATTGTATGATGAAGACCAAGATTTTGTAGAAACTTGGAAAGCATGTAGAGAACCGGTTATGGTAGACAGAAGAAAGTGGTTGGATTATTTCATTTAGGATGGGATGTTATTCAGAGGAGTTCAGTTGTGCATACCTAAGAGTTCTATGAGGGAGAATCTAATAAAGGAGAAACATAGTGGAGGTTTGGCTGGACAATTTGGTATTGACAAAAAAATAGCATTGGTGAGTGAGCAGTGCTTTTGGACCTAGATTCATAAGGATGTTAAGAGATATGTAGAAAGTTGTAGAATTTATCAAGTTGCAATGGGTAATAATCAGAATGTTGGATTGTATAAACCTTTGACAGTACCGGTAAGACCTTGGGAGGATATAAGCATGGATTTTGTACTTGGATTGCCTAAGACCCCGAGAGGGAATGATTCTATATTTGTGGTAGTAGATAGATTCTTGAAGATGGCTCATTTCATACCATGTAAGAAGACATCAGATGCATTGCATGCAGAAAACCTATTTTTCATGGAAGTGGTTAGATTGCATCGATTACCTAAGAGCATAGTTTCAGACAGAGACACTAAGTTTGTTGGCTATTTTTGGAGAACACTTTGGAAGGAGATGAAAACAAATTTGTAGTTCAATTCTACTTTTCATCTACAGACTGATGGACAGACATAAGTAATTAATCGGAGTTTGGGAAACTTGTTGAGATGTTTAGTTGGAGATAAAACTAGAAGTTGGGATTTGATACTTGCACAAGCACAGTTTGCCTACAACAATTCAGTGAATAGGAGTACCAAAAGAGCACCTTTTGAGATTGTTACCATAGTGCATCCTAGAGGTATATCCGAATTAAGAGACATTAGCAGTGAAGACCAGAGAATTTCAGAAGTAGAATACTTTGCAGATCACTTGCTAGCATTACATATTCAGGCTAAGCAGCATTTGGAAGACATGAACAACAAGTTGAGAAGAGGAGACATATGGAATTTGAAGTTGGCGATGAAGTGATGGTATATCTAAGAAAAGAGAGGTTCCTGATTGGAACTTATAACAAGTTGGAGATGAAGAAGTTTGAACCTTGTAGGATTTTGAGGAAGTTCAATTCTGGAAATGCATATTTAGTGGAGTTACCAGATAGTTTGAGTATTTAACTTGTGTTTAACATTACAGATCTTCATGAGTATCATGAACCAGAATTCAGTGAGGACAATGTTGTAGACTTGGAGAAACAGTTGCCCCAAAAGGAACCGGATCAGATTGAATAAATTTTGGACAATAGGATTGGGCATAGTACCCAGAGTAGTCAGTATAAGGAGTATCTTGTGAAGTGGAAGGATAGACCAGTTGACGATTCATCTTGGGGTAAGTGCACAAAGATGGTGGTCAAAAAAATGGATACACCAAAAAAAAAATGAAAAACAACAAAACGCACACGGGGTATTTCAAAAACAACCTCGTATGCGTTTAGGCTTGTTTTGTCGAGCCTAACTAAAGATAAACTGTGTACAGGGTTTAAAGTATACTAACCACGTACGCGGTTTAATAACTAAAACCTTGTACGCAGTTTAGAAACTAAAAACCCCGTATGCGGTTTTAGTTTGTAAACCACGTACGCGTTTGTCTGTCAATAAAATACAATTCATTTAGCATTCCATTAGGTTTGTCTTTTATCTTTCTTATACTTTAAGTTATATTTTATGTATATATTGTCAGGATGTTTGAGAGTGGTTTCAGATCTCTAAGAGTTATAATGCAGATTCTAGTTTTTTGAGTATTCTTATAAATTTCAGACTTAGTCAAATATCAGTAATCTACATGCTCATATCAACATTATCTCTCTCATCTCTTCCCTACATCTCCCCTCTCTCTTCCTTAATCCCTACCTTTTTGTCTCTTAGGCATCTCCCTCTCTACTTTCTTCCCTCTCTTGGGTATCTCTCCCTCTCTTTCTCATCTCCCTCACCCTCTTTCTCTCTTTCATCTATCCCTCTCTTTCTCTCCCTCTCTCAAATATCTCTATCTCTCACTCTCTCTCCCTCTCTTTAGTGTCTCTCTCTCTCTTATTCTCTCCCTTTCCCTCCCCCTCCCTCTATCTTCCTTTGCGAAGTATTTCTTTCCCTCTAACTCTCTTTCTCTCTCCCCCTCTCACTCCATTTCTCTTTCTCTCAAGTCTCTCTCCTTCTCTCTATCAAGTCTCTGGTTATCAACCTTTATCTATCTCTCTCTCTCTCTCCTCTTTGATCATGTCTCTCTCTCTCTCTCTCTCTCTCTCTCTCTCTCTCTCTCTCTCTCTCTCTCTTAAGTCTCTCTCCTTCTCTGCCTCTATCTCTCTATCTCACTCTCCTCCTCTATTAAGTGTATCTCTTTCCCACTCTCTCCCTACCTCCCCCCCCTCTCTCTCTCTCTCTCTCTCTCTCTCTCTCCCCTTCTATTAGGTGTATCTCTCTCTCATTCTCTCCCTCTCTACTCCCCCTCCCTCTCTTCCTCACTCTCTCCCTCTTTCCCTCTCTCCACACCTCTCTCTCTCTAGTCTCTTGTACTCTCCTTCCATCCCTTCCTCCCTCTCACTCAAACTCTCTCTATCTCTCACCCTCTCTTTCTCTCTCTCTCACCTTCCCTCCCTCCAACTCTTAGGTCTCTCTTTCTCTCCCAATCCATCTATCCACCTCTTAAATCTCTCTATATATCCCCCACTCCCTATCTCTCTCTCTCCCCCTCTCTTAGGTATCTCTATCCCACACTCTCTCTCTTTGAGTCCCCTTTTGTGTGTCGCTTTCTATCTCTATCTCTATCTCTCCCACTATTTCCCTCTATTTTCCTCTCTCTCTCTCTCTCTCTCTCTCTCTCTCTCTCTCTCTCTCTCTCTCTCTCTCTCTCTCTCTCTCTCTCTCTCTCTCTCTCCCCATCTCTCTTTCTCTCATTTATCTCTTGTCTTGCCCTCTCAGTCTCTATCTCTCTATCTCACTCTCCTCCTCTCTTAGGTGTATCTCTCTCCCATTCCTTCCCTCTTCTCCCCTTCTCTCCCTCTCTAGGGTCATATGGTATTCTTAGGGGTCATATGATATCCTAGGGATCCATGCATGTGTCCTAAAGGGTCATAGGACACCATATGATTCCTTAGGACACCATATGACCCATAACGACACATAAGAGGTCATATGGAGTCCTAAGGGGTCATAGGACACCATATAACCCCTTAGAACACCATACGACCCATAATGATACCAAATGGTGTCCTAAGGGGTCCTAGAACACTATATGACCTCTTAGGACACCATACGACCCATAAAGACACCATATGGTGTCATAAGGGGTCATAAGGTGTCCTAAGGGTCATAGGACACCATAAGACACATAACAACACCATATGGTGTCCTAAGGGATCATAGCACACCATATCACCCTTAGAACACAATATGACCCCTAACAACATCTAAGGGGTCATAAGGTGTCCTAAGGGGTCATAGGTTACTATATGATCCCTTAGCACACCATAAGACCTATAACGACACCAAATAGTGTCCTAAGGGGTCATAGAACACCAGATGACCCTTTAGGACACCATATGGTGTTGTTATGGGTCGTATGGTGTCCTGAGGGGTCATATGGAATCCTATGACCTCTTAGGACACCATATGGTGTCATTATGGGTCGTATGGTGTCTTAAGGGGTCATATGGTGTCCTAAGGGGTCATAGGACAACATATAACCTCTTAGGGAGCAATATGACCTCTAATGACACCTAAGGGGTCATATGGTGTCCTAAGGGGTCATAGGACAACATATAACCTCTTAGGGAGCAATATGACCTCTAATGACATCTAAGGGGTCATATGGTGTCCTAAGGGGTCATATCGTGTCCTGAGGGATCATAGAACACCATATGACCCCTTAGGACACCATATGACCCATAATGACACCTAAGGGGTTATATGAAGTCCTAAGGGGTCATAAGACACCATATGACCCCTTAGTACACCACACGACCCATAAAGATTATCCAACCAATACATCCACATGATCCAAAGAAACTAATACGTTCATCTTCTTCAAACGTTCTACTTTATATCCTATCTTCTTTATAAAAAAATAAAAAAATAAAACCGACTACCTTGTCAATCTTCTTATCACCTCATCTATATGCAAACAAAAAGAAGATATATTGGACGAGCCTCCCCATAACTGTTTATAAATTATGTCATACAATTTTCCTATTTAATAAATGATAGCTAATAAAATGATATATTATTTAAAGTTATGAATATAACATCATACAATAAAACATCGGTAGTTTAGTTTTGATATAGCTAAGTTAGACTATTGTTAGCATAAGAGAGACTCTAGGCAAACAAACAACGAGGCTTCGCTAAAAAGAAAGTGTAAGAGCTTGACCTAACCCTAAGAGTACTACCTTTCTAAAACATATGATTCTCTTAAATTTGCAAGGCTATAGGAATTACACACTTGATTTCTTTCATGGGTATGTACCCTTCCAAGCCTTTTGACAAGTGATGATCATCATATACTACCATTTCCATGCTTACAGCAAACTTCAATTTCTTTAGATGACAAGCATTTTTTAACAGCATGGGAACTCTTGCATACCCACCACTATCATTCTCTGTGACATCATCTGTGTTACTCTCCCTCTTTCTCTTCCTACCGGTTGTTTCCTTCTAAAAAACATGTTGCAGGTAGTCTGACTCATCATTTTGCTTTGTTGACATTATTTTCCACATCTGCTCTGCTCATTAAAAACACATACAAACCAAGAATGGAAAACCAAATAAAATGATTTTGTTAAAGTTAAGAATGAATAAAGTTGGAAGTAATATAGAACAACAAAAACAAATATGTAATTACTCGTGATATCTTCAAATATGACTGATTCCAACTCCAGAAGTGCATCTAAAAAAGTGGTGAACAACTTGCTTTTGCTTCCTACTTTTGCATTTGGGTTCATTTGCTTCGACACAATTTGGTGAGGGGAGCTTCTTTTCTCTAAGATTGTAGAACAACAGTCAAGTAGGTTGAGTTCCTCTAGTAAGGTGGATAAAATATGTAAAAGAAAAATTGCCCATTGGGGTAATTCCTAAAAGAGAAAATGATAAGAGTTATCCCTAAGGAATAAGAAGAAAATAGAGATCAAGGATAATTGTCAACTTTTTTTGTATTCTCAACCAATTTATAAGAAGAAAGTTAGCAAAGGTTGTTGACCTTCTTATGATGGAAATGATTTGGAGGAAAAGGAGCCCAAGGCATTGGAACCTCCACAAATATATCCATACTTTCACCAGATTGCTTAACCATGTATTTCATTTTCTCAAGATCTACACTAAATTGGGTATCAATGGGGACAACCAAATTTCCTTTCATCTGGGCAAGAGCTCCAACGATTTGTCTGACCATTCGAGAAGAATATTGCTGCAAGTTTCCTTGTTTGTCACGGTAATGCACCCATGGTTCAATTTCAGACCCTTCTTCCTCCTATTCAATATACACACACAAATCCATCAGTCAATTTTCTTAGGAGAGAATACATGATAAAAATCAAAGAAGAAGTTGAAGACAAGAAATAAATTCACTTACTTCTATAGAAGTGCAAACACAGTTGCAGTGGGGCCTTCAACGACCTCAAAAACTTCTTTTGAGGTCGTTGAGGCTCTTGGACAAATAAAACTATGTCTAAGTACCTCATACACGGTATATTAATAACAGTGTGTGCGTTGTTCGTCCCTAAAATGTTGGCAAGACCAATGGTATTTTTTTTCACCCTATGCACGCTTAGAGAGAGAGAGGAGGGAGAGAGAGAGAGAGAGAGAGAGAGAGAGAGAGAGGGAGAGGGAGAGGGAGAGGGAGGGAGAGAGAAAGAGAGAGAGAAAGAGAGAGAGAAAGAGAGAGAGTGAGAGGGAGAGAAAGAGACGCACCTTGTATGTGGTTGAGAGGGGGAGAGAGGGAAACAATACACATACATACACACATATGTGTGTATATATATACTTAATATATTATATATTATTATATACATATATATAAATATATATTATATATAAATTATATATTATATATTTATATATTATATATAAATTATATATTATATGTATATACACATATTATATATACAATATCATATTATACACACTCCCAAAATTTAAACAAACATAGTGTGTACGCGCGATTTATAGTAAAAATAGCGCTTGCGTGCTTTTTATAGTTAAGATAGAGTGTACGTGCTTTTTATAGTTAAGATAGAGCATACACACTTCTTACACCATAAGTACCCTGTACACGTTTTTTATAGCATAGGTACCCCGTATGCACTTTTGACTGTTTAGGCTTGGAAATAGGTCTGGATGACAAAGCTATGGTTTGGAAATTTGATTTCCCTCCATTTCCCTCCTTTTTGACATGTTTTATTTTATCGACTTGGTTTCTTGACTCTGTCATCATCAAGTTTACACTTCATCAAGTGGGTATTTCTAAAATTGCCAGCATATTTTCACCCATCTTTTGAGCTTTCTAACCATATAATTTTTTTAAAATTTGAACAACAATAACATATTATTATTGAATTTCTTTTACCAATGACTCCATAGTTCTCACAGACATACGTGCACTATTTTTTTAATATACTTATCCAAAATTAAAAAACTTTATATATTATTGCAGTGCACTTTATTCTTTACAATTTAAAAAAATAAAATTGTATTTTTTGATTTTTTTAGTGCAACTTATGCTTCGCGCATGAACAGGTACCTAATTTTCTAGTGATCACTCTTAAATATCTTTCTGCCAAAGGATTTGTCAAAATATTAAATCTAACTATGACTTTTTTGATGTGCATGTCAGACACTATGTTATGTTTTTCTGAAAAAATCAAGGTCTTTTTTTCGTGCACGAAGGATTTGACCCCCTTAATCTTATCCAATTTTGAAAAAGTTTAGTATTTTGGAAACTAGGTTCAGAGTACTACAATATTTGTTCTTTAATTATCTTCATATCTTGAGTGGATGACTTTCAAATTTTGCCTCCAAGTTCAGGTTCACCTGATTTCAAAAAACAGTGTCCACTTATACCCCCCTTTTTTACCACCATCTTTGTGCACTTACCCCTTGGATTTCTCAGGAAGAGGTAGACCGCCTTGGTTTTCCTCTGACCCCAGCAAAGTGAGAGGTTCACTTTTTCAATAACCCCGGATGTCTGATGCAGGTTCATCTCTAGTTCATAGCAATTTTGCATCAACCAAAAACATTTTCTTTCTATTTTGCTTTCTGTTTGCAGTTTTAGTTTTTCTTTTTGTGTGTCCCGATTTTGGCTCGCCAGATCCTATGGACTTTGATTTTACTTGAAGACTTGATGATCTTTCTTATTTCCTGATTGCATCACATTTGGATCATTTTCCGGCAAGATATCGCTATTGGTTTCCTTGACAATTTCCTGTTACCGGTTGACAGTTCTTGTTACTGATTGCTTGGACCTATTTTGGTGATCTACCAGAACCCCCTTCCGAAGCTTGCAGAGCCTTGGGTGTTGATTCCTATTTTCCTTGGCACATGGCCGACCTTTTCCCGTGATCTATTTTTCATCCTTTGGATTTTTTGGAGGAATCTCTTGGCTGAGGCTGACCTTATTTATTTTACCCGTTAGGTCCTGTTCTTCGAGTTTTGATCCCTTTTAGGCTGACTGGATCCTTTGGATCGATATGTATTTGTAACTGTTCATTAGAATGTAATCAATAGAAGAATCAAGTATCTAGATTGTGCGTAGAAGATAGATCTTAAGATTCAAGGTCCCGATTGTGACCTATTCTATATGTTCTACCAAGCCTGTGAGTCGATATGTTGTAATCCGGTTGCTACCAATTGGATGTAATCAATTTTCATGCAATAAAACAATCTGTTTTGCATTGCCTTCATCATATTTTTGTGTTTCTGTTGTGTTTATTCTTGTTGCCCGGTCTGGATTGATCTCTTTGACGTTCGTCCTCATCGGTGACTGCTTCAGATGCAAAAGGGGCTTCCACTTGCCTCACATTCAGATCTTGACCAACATTAACACTATTCAAAATTGGAAAACATTATCAACAAAATTATCAATAGAAAGGGGAAACTTATTCAAATAATTGGAAGCATCCATTCCACTCTTAGAATGCACCACACCTTTCTCTACCGATTAATGGAGAGAAGAGACATCATTCCACCATGTGACCGATTCTTCTTACTAATGATTTTTATTTCAATCTAGTTTAAACTTGAAGATGATGTGAAAAGGTCATTCTTATAGGGGACATAATTATTTATTTTTATAACATTTTATATTCTTTATATTTTAAGTGATGAACTATTTTTTGTGCTTTTGATGTTTGTGGGATTCTTTGCTATCTATACAATTGTAAAAGGGTTTGGACCCTTTTAGAATCTTAATTTTATCAAGGCGCGTGCATAAAGATGGTGGTCAGAAAAGTGGACACCACCCAAAAAAAAACTTGGAAAAACAGACAGTGCGTATGCGGTTTTAAAATTTCAAATTCCCACATACGCGCTTAGGTTTGTTCTTCTCAAGCCTAGAAAAGGTAGTGTGTATGCGCTGAGTTTAGGAAACTGAACACGTATGCGCTATGGCTAGGAAAACTACCGTGTACGCGCTGCTTATAGGAAAATGAGCACGTACGCGCTAATAATCTTAGTAAAACCACATACGCGGTGCTTGATAAAAAAAGTTTTTAAAAAAAACTGGGTCCTCATATACCCGAAAAGCGCATTTTTTAGTTTGTTTTTTTCCCATTTTCTAACCTAAACTGCGAACGGGGTGCTAAATTTGTCCTCCAGGGTATGGATCAAGGTTAGTTTTTGTTTATTTTTCTCTTTCTTTCTGGTTTATGCAATTTGTTTTACATTTTGAAATTAATTTCATTAATTTTGATTAGGTTTTTTCATATTTTGTTTCAAAAGCTAGATTCTTCTAATCCAGAACAAGAACAACCAAATGCACCTCCTGAAAACCCACAAGAACAACCAAATGCACCTCTTGAAAACACACAAGAACAATCCCCAATTCCTCCTTTTGACCACACAGCCGAAACACAGGAAGAATTAATTAATCAGTTAGGGCAAAATACATCCAAAATCAATAAACTGATTGTAAAATTGAAAACTTCTGAGCTTGACCATCATCAATCCCTCGCCACTAGCCTAGAAACATTAGCTAGTGGTGCCATAGCTATTTCCACAGAAATTACCAAATGGGGAAGCTTTAGGGATTGGTGTCGTCAATTCTATGCCAATGGGCTATCATACGATGGAGTTAAAGACAAAAATATTTCTAAACAACAAATATGTGCCCTTTTTGTTGACCCCAAAACTGGTTAGTCATTACCTCCTAATGCAAAGAGGTTTCCCATACATTGGTGTACCAATGTATAGATGAAGAATCTTTTTTGGTAGAGGTGGTGGATGGTCTTTGACGATCCACCTTGTAATGATTATGAGGTGCCATTATATTTTTTGAGAAAAATATATTGTGAGTTTGTGCTCAATGTGCGCCCAAATTATTTTGACATGAGAGAGTTTCATGGTAGAGGTGGTGGCTCTGCCCAAGATAGACCTAGAGCTCGTACGCGATTAGCCACGGAGAGTCACCGCCCCCTAGCACCCAAACCCAAGGTGCATCAGGTTGTCCCATTAGAGATGAAAGAGTCGATGGAGCTATAGACTCTTCAGGCAGCCATATCACTGACTAGTGCCATCATCTAGCATGGGACATCATTAGCACACCCTATTGTATTGGATGATGAGCCGTTAGAGGGCGATAGAGAGCTCATCGAGCATATGTGTGTCAGTTGCTCGGGGATATGCTTGGGGATAGATGATGCAGCCAGTGCAGATGGATACTCATATCATCTATGCACGATTTGCGGTTGTAGATGTCAGGCTCACATGGTTGAGGATGTCACACTGATAGATGAGTTGATGGACATGGTGTTTGCCCATGAGCCACAGACACAGGTGTGTTGATTTGAATTCATAATATTTTATTTATCAGTCACTTTAATTTTGTAATTACATAAATGAATTTTCATTTATACATCAATTTAAATTGAGACAAATAATATGCATTTCAGGATGCAGCAGTAGTATCCCATACACCTCCCCTAGTTACCATAGCTGCAACTTCGACGACTGAGGTATAAATTTTGTAACATGTTAAAATAGAATAGTACACTTTGAATTCAAAAAAATACAAGATATACTATCTTTAATGCTTGGTCCAATTTCTGGTTTGTAGGTGTTGACAGGGGATGAAATGTCCCAGATTGATGACATCACGCTGTCAGCGATCGATTTTGGCCTACAAGGCTATACGGTATCATGTTTTGTACAACTCTTTTTATGTATTGTTTTGATGGAATATGCAAGTCATTTCATTTTAGATTTTTAAAATTATGTTTAATTTATTATCTGTACTAATATCTCATGTTAATTTTCTGTTTTTAGGGCACCCCCTCCGCGTCTAGAGCTCGTCCGAAGAAAAAGAATATCTCGAAGACGCCAAAACGTGTGAAGGAGGTAATTGAACACATTTTTAGTTGTACAATTGTTTGAAAATGTTGAAATCAAGTATTAGTTGGGGTTTGTAGATTGATTAGTGTTTTTTGTCTATTTTACATATACAATGACCATTGAGCTTTGTGGATATGTTGAATGCACCTGATTCGCCCGCGAATCAAGAGAGGGCAGAGGTATGTATCTCTACTTTATTTTCTTGATTTCAGGATTATATGCACGCGTACATGTGAACTTGTGATATATTATAATCTTATATTTTTTTCATACAGGAAATATCCATACCTATTTTGTCAATGGCGAACCCTCCTCCTTGCACTGGAGAAGCATATCAGGATCCGGTACACTTTTGTTTGATATGTAAAATTAATTGTTTTCAACCTTCAATACTTATCATTATATTAATTGTATTTAATCTTTGTACATTTTTTGTATAAGAAATAGTGATCGTTTCTACATCGATAGTGAGCCATCCTCAGTCCAGTGGAGAAGCATCTGAGGCACAGGTACGTCATTGTTCTCTGAGGCATAGGTACGTCATTGTTCTCTATATTATAGCTTTTAAGTGTTTTTGATATATTTATGTTAGTACATTGTATTAATTGTACATTTAATCTACAATAGACTTGTTCACGGTACAACCATAATGTGGATCCATTTAAGTATGTCTTCAAGAAAACTCCTAAGAGTGACAAGGAGAGGAGAGCGAAGACATTAGCTCCCAGATCAACCGATGAGGTAATCTACATTTCAATTGCAAAGGAATTAAAGTTAAATGCATAGTTATGATGTTAATTGTGAACTATTTTCTACAAAAGAATTCTAACTTGGCTTTTGAATTATGGTTTTGCAGCCATCTACAGAGCCGCGTACTACGCCAAAGAGGCTTGATTTTGATGATCCACTAGAAGTTTAGGATCATATAGTGTTAGTTTTGGTCATAGAATGACCAATACATGTAGATATATTCTACATTTTTATTGTATATCGATTTGGACATGGTATATGCCACATTTTTGTAATACTTGTATTGACTTGGCAGACATGCCTTTTTTTATATATATAAATATCGATATTCGATCCAATAAATGTGTAATGAGTTCACTATTTTGTATTCATTGTATTTTGTGGTTGTCCTTTTATAAATTTAAATGAATATTTGCATATGTAATCAACAATATGAATATAAACAACAAAAATATATGATATAAAGCATTGCAATCATGGAATATGATTTGATAAAATTTCTAAAATGTTGAATTAATCCTACAAAACTCCTTGTATTCAGTTCATTATTGTGTATTCGTTGTATTTGGTAGCTGCCCTTTTATAAATTTAAATGAATATTTGCATATGCAATTAACAATATGAATATAAACAACAAAAATCAACAATATGAATTTAAACAACAATGTGTTTGGTGCGAGAGCACCCTCACACCCGCAATGGTCAAATTTTGTTCCTCGTGTGCACAAATCGACATCACGAGCATGTCTGGGTGGGCATGTTTACGCTAGGCATACCCCTATCATGCATCCCAAAGCACCAGAATGTCAAGAGTCATACCCTACTGGTGAGATCTCTCAAGTGCCCTGAGTCCAAAAAATTATCAAAATTTGATGGACTATTTCTTCCAATCCACGACACATACAGTCAATCTATTTGATCCCGTGGGGTCGCGTGAGGGTCCTCTACAATGGCCTATCTCGGTTTTCGATGACTCGGAGCCATTTTCAATTAGTAGCATTTTTTCGCCTGCTCAAAAAACTGTCGATTGCTTGCAAGAAAAAGTTGCAAGATTGCCTAGAATTGATTTTGTTCCTCGTGTGCACAAACCAACATCACGAGTGCATCTGGGTGGGCATGTTTATGCTAGGCATGCCCCTGTCATGCATCCCAAAGCACCATAACGTTGAGAGTCATACCCTACCGGTAAGATCTCTCAAGTGCCCTGAGTCCAAAAAATTATCAAAATTTGACGGACTGTTTCTTCCAATCCATAAAACATATGGTCGATCTGTTTAATCCCATGGGGTCAAGTGAGGGTCCTCTACAATGGCCTATCTCGGTTTTCGATGACTCAGAGCCATTTTCAATTAGTAGAATTTTTTTGCCTGCTCAAAAAACCGTCAGTTGCTTGCAAGGAAAAGTTGCAAGATTGGCTAGAATTGATTTTGTTACTTGTGTGCACAAACTGACATCGCGAGTACATCTAGGTGGGCATTTTTACGCTAGGTGTGCCCCTATTGTGCATCCCAAAGCACCAGAACGTCTAGAGTCATACCCTACCGGTGAGATCTCTCAAGTGCCTTGAGGCCAAAAAATTGTCAAAATTTGACGGACTGTTTCTTCCATTCCATGACACATACAGTCGATATGTTTGATCTCGTGGGGTTGAGTAAGGGTCCTCTACAATGGCCTATCTCGGTTTTTGACAACTCGAAGCCATTTTCAATTAGTAGCATTTTTTCACCTGCTAAAAAAATCATCAGTTGCTTGCAAGGAAAAGTTGCAAGATTGGCTAGAATTGATTATGTTCCTCATGTGCACAACCCAACATAGTGAGCGCATCTGGGTGGGCATGTTTACACTAGGCATGCCCTTGTCATGCATCCCAAAGCACCAGAACATCGAGAGTCATACCCTACCGGTGAGATCTCTCAAGTGCCTTGAGTCCAAAAAATTGTCAAAATTTGACGGACTGTTTCTTCCAATCCATGACACATACGGTCAATCTGTTTGATCCCGTGGGGTCGAGTGAGGGTCCTCTAAAATGGCCTATCTCAGTTTTTGATGACTCGTAGCCATTTTCAATTAGTAGCATTTTTTTGCCTGCTCAAAAAACCGTCAGTTGCTTGCAAGGAAAAGTTGCAAGATTGGCTGGAATTGATTATGTTCCTCGTGTGCACAAACTGATGTCATGAGCGTGTTCAAGTGGGAATGTTTATGCTAGGCATGCCCCTGTCGTGTATCCCAAAGCACCAGAACATCGAGAGTCATACCCTACCGGTGAGATCTCTCAAGTGCCCTAAGTCCAAAAAATTGTCAAAATTTGATGGACTGTTTCTTCCAATCCACAACACATACGGTCGATCTATTTGATCTCGTGTGGTCGAGTGAGGGTCCTCTACAATGGCCTATCTCAATTTTTGACGACTTGGAGCCAATTTCAATTAGTAGCATTTTTTCACCTGCTCAAAAAACCATCAGTTGCTTGCAAGGAAAAGTTGCAAGATTGGCTAGAATTGATTATGTTCCTCGTGTGCACAAATTGACATCGCGAGCGCGTCTAGGTGGGCATGTTTATGCTAGGCATGCCCCTATCGTGCATCCCAAAGCACCAGAACGTCAAGAGTCATACCCTACCGACGCAATGTAGAAGTTGCTTGACAATTTTTTTGACAATTTTTTTGACAATAATGACAATTTTTGCTCAAATTGTATCTAGTCTCAATCTATCACCCCTATGACCCGATAATGACTCAAATAATTATCCATGATTATACAAGAATCAAGAATGCTCATGATTGACCAGGGACACATCACATATACTCAAAACATAGTCACAAAACATTGACACACAAAATAGTCACAAAACATTGTCACATATTATTCAAAAATTTGCCTCTAAATATGGTCAAATCAGCTCTTGGCTATTTGATTATAAAAAAAATTGTCTTACAAATAATCTCATGGGCTTTTATATAAAATTTTGCATTACAATATATGCGATTTAGCTCATCGCCATTTTAATATACAAATCATCTCATGGGCTTTTATACAAAATTTGGCATTACAATATGTGCGATTCAGCTTATCGCCATTTTAATATACAAAATTTGGTATGTACATATGTACAAATCAGCTCATTGTCACTTAAATATACAAAATTATTCTCCTAAACATGTAAAAATCAGCTCATGGGCATTTATATATACAAAAAATGAATATAGAACAATTCGTCGACGATTTATACAAAATTCTCAAAATCATTCTACTTTGAACCATAGAACTAATCAAGTGAGCCTTCAGGATTGACTCTAACTCGTATTGTGTCAAGTATTGCCTCATGGTCAGATTCACGAACTTTCCATAAAATCTTGTTATGAGGTCTACCACGATACTTCATCAAATGAATATTTGTTCCAACAACAAGATTAGAGAAATGAAGAATATGTCTGTGTGTTTCAAAGTCCTCCAACAACCAAACATCAGAATTCTTGATAGGGTATCTCCGAAGCCATGTTCCTGTCACGACAACAGACCCTATTGGGTACTCAATACCCTCTCTGTCAATGATTGTGGTTGTCAATTTTCTTTTAGGCTCAACACAATGACACAAATAGTAATATGTTCCTTCTTCATTGTTCTCTTCTGCAACAACTGCATACACATGACCTGCATTTTATGAAGTGTTAATTAATACCAAAAATAAAGTATGATGTACACCAAAATAAACCAAAAAGAATACTAGCAAAAAAATTAACTCAAAAAATCACCTGAATCCACTAGGTCGAATACGTGGTCAAAATCCAGTGATGTCTTTGTCTGGCTCAATTGTAGTGCTTTGGGAATTTGATATGAATCAATGGGAACCAATGGTCTACAAGACCATTTGTTAACCCACTCTTCTGATTCACATTCTTCCCACAAACAATACATGCATGAAGAGAAAAAACATACCATCTGTCTGATATAAATTACCAGTGAACTTGAAATTAAGGTCATAAACATGTCACTCGATCCTGCAACTGTACAACAATCTAGATAGTTTTCAATGTTAGATTCAGTAATCAACCAAAAATATCTATGAACCAATGACATACCTGGATTACCTGGACCCATCGTAGACTTACACCATCGCACAATTATTTCTGCATCTACCAACTTAGCACCACCTTCGTACTTCAATTCTTCCCTGGCTAGGGCTCTTTTCACACATTCTCCTGCACCATGATGCTCTCCCTTACCATGCCCAGCCTCAGTGAAATTCCAAAAATGTTGTACACCACTTGTCACATGCATCCTTGTCAGCCAATAAAACATCCTTGCATTCTTGAATTGTGCGGTGCAATTATCTGACCATATTAAGTATCAGTTGTATCGTATGTTCCTTTCCCTTAAACTATCATAGAAAACTTTAAAGCATCCTTGTACAAACTCCGATGAATGAGTACGATCATCACTTATGTAGAAGTGATACTCTCTTACAACCTTTCTATCCTCCTCTGTGCTATCATCTGCATGCATGAATACTATGTGTACAAAAATAGAAACTTGTGTAGAGTGATAATACATGGATTGCACTTCATTTTGAGGTTGTAGTGTATGATTTTCAGTGAAGTCAATGATAGAGACAATGGTGCTAAGAGGAAATGTGTCCTTACACAACTTGAATTTCTCATCTAACCATCGAGTTCTATGTGTATGCATTATGTACTCATAAACTAGTTTATCTTGAAACATTTTCATAAACTGAGCTACACATATATCATTTTTCACTAGCTCACATCTCTTCAAATCTTTTCCATCTTTAACTCCATATGTGACTGTCTTGTATTTTCCAAAAGAAACTAGTTTCGTACCAATTTCATGGGTGCTCTCCAAATGTATGCATCTTGGTAAACGTTTCAAACCACCACATATAGCACAAGAACCTTCCAAACAAGGCATCTTATAATAAATGCAACCATCATGTCTATTACATAACACACTTGAAATAAATTCTCTTGCCGACTTAGGAGGTGCTTGTATATTACATTCCTGCAAAACATTGTTAGTGTGCAAAGTAGAACAAATATGATGAAAAATATCATAATGCATGGAAAATTCAATATGCATCCTACAACAACATGTGGTGCATACATGATTAATCGTAATATAAAAAGGTTTTGCCATTTCAAAAAATCTTTGAGAAATTTTTATTTGAGGAAACTTTTGAAGGAATCTTTCATAAAATTTAGTTTGAGTCATATCCAAATAGTGTTTCGCATGTGGCTCACAATTTTTAGACCCAATTCACCTTCTAACAACATCTCTTTGGTTGGGCGATACTTTTGTGTTATCATGCAAAATATTTTCAATTAATGTTTTTAGTGCATCTACAACAACCTTGTATTTGCGTGGTAGTCTACCCAAGAATTCCCAAAGAGAATTATTGTTAGGTTCCTCTATTTGTTCTCACCTCTTTAATGCTGTACTTAATGTTGTTCTACTAACGTTCAATGAGTTACTTGTTTTGCTTATCAAACAATCTTTTTTTATTTTCTTGCTCATTATGGTTGATGTAATGACACGTCGAGTAGCATTACAATCTTTACTACATGATTTTGAACCAATAGATTGATATGCATCGAATATATTTCTAACAATAGTTCTTTCATTGTTACTTTCAGATGATCTTAGGCCTAGAATTTTCATTGTCTCTCTAAAATTCAAATTTTTAATCATTTGAACAATTAATTGACATCTTGTGGTTTGATTTAAGTTTTTAAAATAGTTTTGCCATATTCTTTTAACCATTCTCCTACATGTTCATTCATTCATTTTATTGGGTATTAACTTCAATATATTCTCATCAATGTCAATTAGATACTTTGGTACATTATGATTCTAGGAGGTGTTAACATCGGTGCATTATGTACATTCAATTCATCAAGTAGAGAAGGTGTAATATGTTCATCATTTAATTGATTATTAAATGTAGTATCTTCTTCAATTGCATTAGGTTCAAACGGTAAATTATCAATTGTTTCTTCTTCAATTGCATTAGGTTCAAACAGTAAATTATCAAATGTTTCTTCTTCAATTGCATTAGGTGCATTATATTCATTTGGTAAATCGAATTGAGATGTTGAGGTTGACATACCTTCTTCTCCCATTGTTCTTATGTCACACAATTTTTTCATATGTTGCCTTTGTCTTTCCTTTTGAGCCTCTCGTTGTTCCATCATTCCTCACTTGTTCTTTCCCATGGTTGAGATCGGTTGACCTAATAGAATCATATTACATATATATGTAAAGAAAAGTTCAAAAATAAAATAAATAACCATAAGTATGCATCTTATCACTATTTTTTGGAATCAAACTATTAAACAATCACAATTCAATCATTTGAAACCATGCAAAAACAAAAAACTAATAAAAACAACAATTCAATCATTTGAAATCATGCAAAAAATAAAAAATTCACTTACTTTTATGTATACAATAGTGATAGAAGTGCAGACACAGTTCAAGTGGGGCCTTCAACAACCTCAAAAACTTCTTTTGAGGTTGTTGAGGCTCTTGGGCAACTAAAACTATGTCTCTAAAATCTTGGCAAGCCCAATGGTATTCTTGGCTGATAAGTAGCGCGTACGCGCTACTAAGCCTAAAAATGTTATCCCAGGGTATCAAATAATGGGAATAGTACCTCTTATGAGTAATAAGTACCGCGTACTTGCTACTAAACCTTAAAAAGGTTATGGAAGGGGTATGGAGGAAGGGGAGAGGGAGAGAGGGAGAGAAGGGAGAGAGAGGGAGAGGAGAGGGGAGAGGGAGAGAGAGGGAGAGAGGGAGAGAGGGAGAGAAGAGGGGAGAGGGAGAGGGAGAGAGAGAGAGAGAAGAAGAGGGGGGTGGGTGGGAGAGGGAGAGAGAGGGAGAGGAGAGGGGAGAGGG